>NW_019947464.1:0-9765 GCF_002910315.2 Salvelinus sp. IW2-2015 | reverse complement strand
ACACATAAAATAAACGCATACACACAAATGACCCCTCTGCTCCAGTATGTCTAGAGAGAAAAGGACTAGAGTACACACAGTAAGTAGTATGCTCTTCTGGACATCACAGTACTTGGGTGCTTGGCATCACCCTGCCAGAGATTTAATAGATTAGCTAGTAAACTGACCACAGACCTGATGACTGACTATAGAATCCTACCATCTCATTTACAACAGTGTCAGAAAACCCATACCATCTAATTTACAACAGTGCCAGAAAACCCATACCATCTCATTTACAGTGCCAGAAAACCCTACCGTCTCATTTACAACAGTGCCAGAAAACCCATACCATCTCATTTACAACAGTGCCAATTTTACAAAAAATTAAATACAGTATGTCTACACACACAGGAGTTTCAAAAAAGCTTACTTCATTTTTAGGGGAATTTTAAAGCGTCAGCATGCTTCACTTCGGCTGGAGCCCAGCCGTAGGCGAACCGAACCAGTGTGCTAGCATACTCCCTTAATAGACCTTCGCTTGAAAAACAAGAAAAAGTGCCAATAGTACTGTTTGTCCCTTTTGAGACACCGTAGCCAGTATACACTTACTCAAAATAGTTAGAATATTCTAAGATAAAATTAATGACAGATTTCTTTAGTTTATGTTTTTGCAGTCGGGCAATTTTTCATCTGACTAGGATGTCGGTGCAGTATTTCTCAAGTGAAAGCATGTGCATTAGGACAAGTCGTCTCTCGTTGAATGACAACAGGCACTTCATTGAAGAACCCTACTGTTGACCAATCGCCGACAAGGGGGTAGACTTCGGCTTGCCTCGAGAAAAAAAAAATGTTGTGCACCCGAACAAAACAGTTTCGTCTGGGAAGCATGCAGACGCCTTCATACAAACATTTCAACTAAAAGCCTTCTTCAGTTCATTCAGTTAGTAAACCCACGGAGTGAAGGGTGTTGAAATAAACGAGAGAAATGGGAGGATAGTCAAGAGTGTATACTGTATAGTAGGTTAGTAAAACAACTACAGTACAGTCCAACCACTGCTGCTAAAATCTACAGTGCTTCAGAAAACCTTGAGTAAAGAGAGGATGAAAAGGAGAGGATGTTCTAGAAGAGTGGGCGTAGTAAATCTCCTCGGCTCTCTTTCACCGCCTGTCTGATCTTGGCAGACTCGACCAGTCCGACTCGAGTGAAAAACAAGCTCCGACTGTGAGGGACATCTGGCGTGTAGAGGGGGGGGGGGGGAAATTGCCTGCAGAGTGAAAACACATTTTGGCTGGAGGATACTCCTCTGCCCCGGCCTCTTCCTTCTCCCAGTGTGAAGATCATATGCTGCAGGGTGCTGCTGACTCAGTATCCAGACCTCAAACACACACACTGGAGCAACCTCTATTTACACAAACAAAGGGCCTGTTTGCACACACAGAGCCAAAAACCAGGAGAGTCTACTACTGTTAGTCCCTTCCTCTCCAGAGATACTGACTCAACACTATAAACATCATCTACTACAGCGACTGAAATGACTGCAAAACTTAAGAGCTGCAGTTTTTTTAAGAATGGTTGGCAAGGAATAAGTTTGTCCCAAATACAATGTTTAAAAAAAAAAAACAGATTAATCTCATAATATCCTTTAATGAATAATGTAAATTACGCCAAACGAGTGCTTAAAAAAAACTGCAGCTCTTAAAGCTTTTATTAGCTCAAGTCATTTTCATCATCCCTGCAACCTTGCAATGGAATTTAATGTTGTAGGTAAGATGATGTTATTGAGCAAATGGATGTGATCATTAAGAGTGAGTTTGCGCAATGGGTCCCAAGGTATAATCCTCACTGCCTGGGGGAGGAGATATGTTGGAAACTGTCACCCTAACCAGTATTATCGTCCCTACAAGATTTCTTAGTGCTTTGACCTGTACGTGAGTCGGATAAGCAACTAGTGCACCCCTTGTATGTGTGTTGTTGTAAGAATAGGAAGGTCGTTTGTCCATAATAAGCGGTTACTCTACTCGTCTCTCTAAGCGAGCACTATTCAACAAGACAGGGTTCCTACAGGCCCTAGTGTTGTCACACCTAGGACTTAGTGGTTCAATAAGTCGTCAGGGTGCCCACAAAGGGAGGCTTGAGGAAAATTACAATTTGTCTTCAAAACAGGGCAGTCACGCTGTGCCCTTAGATGTGTACAGCGGGGAAGCTGAGTTAATGATATGCATGTCAAATCTCTTATGGCTTCAAACACATTTCTGAGGGCCCCAGATGTTGTACTGGTACTAAGTGTTCTAATAGTTGCTACAGGTAAGTTCACTACGTACTACTGGTACAAATTTCTATATGCACAAGTTGCTACTAAATTCTACTGGTAACTGGTTCCTACTGGTACTACTTGTGGTTGTGGAAGGATATCTGCCGRCCGTGCTTGTCGATGGGCCGGCGGTGAGGCAAGTTAATGCGTTGGTTGCGGTCACGGTGCACCCTCTCTACCAGGCCATGGTGACGTGTCCCCCTGACACTGTCCAAGGCCCCTGGGAAGCCACCCTGAGGAAGAGGGACAGAGTTTGATGTTAATATGAGAGAGAAAGAGAGAGACAAAATGTTTTGGCAACCAAATACCTGGTCTCCTGACACAACCTGAGGGACAGTCCGTAAGCAAAAAATGCTTCCATGCCATTACTATTCCATTATTAGAAATCATGTTACAACTAGTACCAGCATTACTTTTGTTATTATTCTCATTGTGGCTCTTAATATTATTAGAACTATTAAAATGTAATGCTATTATTAGAGAGACAAGGACCGACAGAAAGAGACAGGCTGGGGCAGAAAGAGAGAGAAAGCGACAGGCTGGGGCAGAAAGAGAGAAAGCGACAGGCTGGGGCAGAAAGAGAGAGAAAGCGACAGGCTGGGGCAGAAAGAGAGAGAAAGCGACAGGCTGGGGCAGAGAGAAAGACAAGAATAAAAAAGCAAGAGAAAAAAAATGACATCTTTAAATCATGTCTACAGTGTTTAGGTACTACACGACTAACAACCTACCTTTACTCCATGATTTCAGACGGATATCATTCATTAAAACACTCAAACCCTAACCAAAATGAAAACACTACAGCTTACAATGAACCGAGCACTAACAAAATGATTAGGATCAAGTGCAGCCAGGTCCATTTAAAGACTTGTACTAGGGCACCTTTGAAGGAGAGAAAGAGTCTGATGTTAATTTCTACTGCTGATATCGAGTCTGGTTTTCTAGATCTGCGTCACAAATGAGACACCGGTAATTCTCCTTTATTGTTAGCCAGCAGCAACCACCTAGCACTTACGGAACCTTCCCTCCACACGCCACAGCACAACCACTGGCTATGGTTCTACTAGGCAGGTGCCATGTGCATCTTGAGATGGCCGAGCGACAGATGGCTGTACGCGAGTGACACGATGTTGGAAGGCGCCAGCTACCGGAGGCACTCTTCGCGTCTCAGGTGTAAAAACGATCCCATCTATGCCCCAGGGCAGTGATTGGGCGGCAACACCGCTGCTGTGTGTGGAGCGGATGCCGAGGTGCTTTTCCGGTATGGGATCGTTAGCGTGAGGTGTCCTGTGACTCTCTGAGGTCATTAAAGATCCCATGCGCACTTATCGTAAGAGTGGGGTGTTAAACCCGGTGTCCTTGGCTAAATTCCAATCTGAGCCCAACATCAACGGTCCACTAATATCCAAGGTTCTACAATATGGCTTATTCTCCCCCTCCTCTCCCTGTAACTATTCGCCCAGGTCGTTGCCTGCGAAATGGAAGTGTTTCAGTCAACTTACCTGGGTAAAAATAACGGGAAAAAATAAAAAAAATTGGGCACTACTTCTGACCAAGGCCCATAGGGATCTGGTCTAAATAGTGCACCATATTAAAAAGACGAATAGAAGCAAGGTAGCATTTGGAATGCCAAGCCCTAGAGCCTAATCCCACACTCAAAAGAGCCAATTCTTTCACACAACAAGGGCACTTTTACCTGGAGCTTACTGTATTGAGCATACACATCTAGGCTACGTTAGCGCTACTATCCTCTGACGGACAAACGATTCAGGCAAGCCCACGTAGGGCAGCTACACGCTATCACATTCACCACTGTGGTTTTTCTTCTGGGGCTGAATGAGACAGACGAAGCCAGAACACAGATCTTGTACTTTGTTGTTGCTTGGCTGGGTAGGGAGAACATCTAATTATTAGTTTAGGAGTCCTCAAGAAAGGCTTGCTGTTTTTGAATTTCCTGAAAGTATGAGTGCTATATTTATGTGCAGAGCTGCCGATCGTGTAGTGGACACCATACTTTTTGAGTTGTGGCAATGGTGAGTCGTGAGATTTGATTGAGAGGACATTGTCTCTGTATAAGGCAAGTAATTAAAGGAGAGTCTCCGTTTCCAGAAAACTGTCACACGTGCTGTAGTTTTTTACAATAAA
This sequence comes from Salvelinus sp. IW2-2015, assembly GCF_002910315.2. Classification (NCBI taxonomy): domain Eukaryota; kingdom Metazoa; phylum Chordata; class Actinopteri; order Salmoniformes; family Salmonidae; genus Salvelinus; species Salvelinus sp. IW2-2015. The sequence goes on along the minus strand of NW_019947464.1, from coordinate 5,329 downwards.
TGGCTCATTACACAGTGTTTTTACGTAGTGTACCAAACTATACTGTTCGTTTGTTACCTCGGTAAATGTGTGTTGCTGCGGCAAGAGCGACAGGCGGCTGCACGTTTGGTTGATCTCTTTGCCCCAACACCCATGCAAAAGCGTGAGGTAGGCTACTCTTCAAATACATAATCATGACCAATCTGGTGGCCCTTCTTGGTTGAACACTGCTAGTTGCGTGCCATATGTAAATGAATGGGCCATAATAAGTTAATGGACCAAACACGGTCAAAGGGGAGGGGGGGCCTAAGGTTTAGCAGTAGATCCAGTCATTGCGCTATGGGAACACTAGTTAACATTGGCTCGCCAAAAATACTCCAACTTCCTTCAATACTTGGACACAGAGGACATAAAAACTCGCTTTCACTCGTATCCACGAGTTCATCTGACTCTGGGAGTAGAAAAGAGCCTCATTGCACAAAACCCAGACGTTTCCTTGAAGCTCGAATCATGTAATAATGTTTCTTCATGCTATCTAGGCCATTTTATCTGCTACAGCAAGGGACAATGCTCTGTTAGCTTGAAGTCAATTATCAAGCAGTGAGAAAAGTCAGTTGTTTCTATGAGCGTCTATACTACTCCACATCATAGTAGCACTGTAATCCTGGCAGAAGCTGTGAAGAGTTTACAGTTATTGGTGTTATAGTTGGAACCTTGGTTGGGCATTCGTTAGAGGGTGCAACGCACTGTAAACTGTATACAGCGAGAAATGTAAAGTGCCAACATGGCATTAGACCCTTTACTGTACGCGACAGGAAAGCATTTTATCCAAAGGTCCATACCACTGTTGTTACCCTACTTACTTAGTCCTAGCTTTGGGCAGATTATGTTACAATATTGACATTTAAATTACTGACGGGTCATGGTTTAACCCGGTGCCTGAGTTTGGCAGAGGGTGTAACACAGCTCAACTAAGTCCACATAACGCCGGCGTTCATCCTATCCAACGCCATTAGTGTACCGACGTTACGTTCTAGTATAAACGCTCCGATCTCAAGTCACCAACTGCTTCAAACAAACCATCCAACAGGAGAACACGGTTAAGAAACGAACAATGTAATCCAATCAATCACCACTTCTTGAATCAACGGCCTAGCTCCACTTAGGAAAGCACAACCTGCACATGACAATAAAATTTACACTGCTGTTAGTGCAGAAAGGAATGAAGACAACAGGTGAAAATATAGGCAATTAGCAAGACACCCCAATCAACGGAGTGGTTTCTGCAGGTGGTGACCACCAGGACCACTTCTCAGGTTCGATGCTTCCTGGCTGATGTTTTGGTCACTTTGAAGTGCTGGCGGTGGCTTTCACTCTAGTGGATAGCATGAGACGAGTCTACAACCCACACAAGTGGCTTCAGGTAGTGCAGCTCATCCAGGATCGGCCATCAATGCGAGCACTGTAGGCAAGAAGGTTTGCTGGTCTTCAGCGTAGGAGTCCAGAGCATGGAGCGCGCTACCAGGAGACAGGCCAGTAATCAGGCGACAGTGTGAGGAGGCCGTAGGAGGGCAAACAACCCAGCAGCGCAGTGATCTCGCTCCTCCGCCCTCTTGCTGCAAGGAGGAGCAAGAGGAGACACGCCAGAGCCATGGCAAAAATTTTGACCGCTCCAGTAGGCCACAAATGTGCATGGTGTACTGCTCAACGCGTCTTAGAAAGCAGATCTCCATGAGAGCGGGATGGCTACTGAGGGCCCCGATGGCTACCACAGGTGGGTGTGTTACCGTCCCACACGTGCACGAACGGGCTTGTGCGCCATTTGCCAGAGAAACACCAAGAGGTGAGCAAATTTACGCCAGGACTGCACCCTGTGCTCTTCACAATGAAAGCAGGTTCACACTGAGCACAATTGACAGTGAAGAGTCTGAGAGCCGCCGTGGGAACGTTCTGCTGCTGCCAACATCCACTCCAGATGACCGGCTTTGGCGATGGGTCCAGTCATGTGTGAAAGGGTGGCATTCTTGGGCGACCGCACAGCCCTCCATGTTGGCTCGCCAAAGGTAGCCTGACTGCCATTAGGTACCGGAGATTGCAGATCCTCAGGCCCCTGTGAGGAACCTAATGCTGGTGCGTTGACCCTGGGGTTTCCTCCTTAATGGCAAGACAATGCTGAGACCTTCATGTGGGCTGGGTGTGCAGCAGTTCCTGCAAGAGGAAGTGCATTGATGCTATGAGACATGGACACCGCCCGTTTCCCCAGACCTGAATCAATTGAGACACAATCTGGGACATCAGGTCTCGCCATCCAACAACGCCACGTGTGCACCATCAGACTGTCCAGGAGTTGGCGGATGCTTTAGTCCAAGTCTGGAGGAGACTCCCTCAGGAGACCATCCGCCACCTCCATTCAGGAAGCTGCAGGCGTGGTAGGAGTCATACAGGCACGTGGAGGCCCACACACTACTTGGCCTCATTTTGACTTGTTTTAGGACATTACATCAAAGTGGATCAGCCTGTAGGTGTGGTTTTCCCTTTATTTGAGTGACTCCAATCCAGACCTCATGGTTGATAATTTGGATTTCCCATTTGATCATCTTTTGTGAGATTTTGTTGTCAGCACATTCAACTATGTAAAGAAAAAAATGTATCTTAATAAGAATCATTTCGTTGCATATCTAGATGTGTTATTTTAGTGTTCCTCTTATTTTTTTGAGCAGTGTTATATATTCATCATACACTGGCCTTACACATAATGTCAAATGGCCACCTATTTGTAGATGGAGGTAAAATAGAAGGCAAGATATTGAATCATCCCTTTGAGCATGGAGAAGTTAATAATGCATCCATAATCATTTTTACATGGAAATAGCCATATCCATGCACTCAGCCTAAAGTAGCAGCCAATGTTAGGCCTACATTGTCATGCACCTCCTGGATAAACAGAGTTTAATGTCAAGCCCCTGCATGTTTTTTTCAGATGTTTTGTTGTGGGTTGATGAAAGAAACCACTTTCACAAATACATTATTATTCCCATACCGATTACCTACAGAGGAATCAGACAATGAATGCTACCATCTGCCTATTGGCACTTAGCTTATTCAAGTGCCTGTCTCAAAATACAACACTGCCCCTTAAAAACAAAAATAAGCTCTTTACCTACTCGCTTTTCAAAAGATGTCTTCACTCCCCTATTCCTGAGTCCAAATGACTGTACCTGGCCTAATACTCACTAACTAGCAAAGGATATGAACTAAATGTGCACACGTGGCTACATGCAGCTCACACTTTGTGATCCACACAAAAGGGCATCTCTCATGACCACACCTGTAAACACCAGTCCAGTTCAAAGTTAATGGCACAGATCCATATATGGCAATGGCCTATTTGCATAAGACTACCTGTTTGGTTATGGGCGAAGTCCTGGTGTAAAACAATCCTACTCCGATGCGTTCTGCCACAACAAAATCTCTTGCTATTTTATTTGTTAGTGTTCAGGATGTTGCATTGAAAGTGGCTAATATTGCATTGAAACAAGCACAATTGCCAGAGTAAAGGGAAAGGTTGATAGTGTTAACTAATGGGGAAACTCTAGAAAGTTGAGTGTAGTTCCAATCCTCGTGCCAGCAGTACTGGGAGCTGCGAGGGAAGTCTGATCAACAACCAATTTGACGAGAGGTTGAAGCACTTTAGGGCTAATATTGTACATCCAGGTGTGCAAAGCTCTTAGATTAAACCAGAAAGACTCACAGCTGTTATCACCACAAAACGTGCTTCTACAAAGTACTGAATCAGGGGTGTGAATACTTATGGAAATGAGATATTCAGAATTTATTTGTCAACACATTTGCAAATGTCTAAAAACATGGTTTTCATTACGGGGTATTGTGGTTGTGGGTGAGATAAAAAAAAATATTTATTCAATTTTGAATCAGGCTGTAACAACAAATGTGGAATAAGTCAAGTTGGATGAATACTTTCTGCAGACACTGAATATATAAAACAATTGTGAAAAAAAAAAAAAAAAGGGAGCATGATTGTTGGGGGGGCCCTCACTGGAAGTCGGCGCTAGCGTTGCCGATCTGGTTGACGTGGGCAGGGGAGCCTCCAGAGTACTGGGCCCTGGTCTGGGTCGACGTAGCTGTTGGATCTTCGGAACTGCACCTGTTGGTCAACAACAAAACGGCAGTCATGTAACCAAAGGAGCCACAGGGGAAGGAGAGCAGGATTTATTAGAGGGATGTCCAATAGCGGTCCTGCCGAAGAGGTGTGCAGTTACAGGCTTCTACAACGGGTTAGAATGCGTCTCGACCATTACTAAAAAATAAAAAACTGTTAAGCAGGGTAAGCCAGATGCAAAAAAATGGGAATGTGTTTTCTGTTCCATCAGGGGAAAGTCAACTGCTCATCCACTATCCAATACAAGTATTCTAGACATTACTTCCACGTTGCCTTTCTTTGGTTTGGCGGGGGGATGATACAATTAGTTGCTATCTCGGTTCTTCAACATTTTGCAAACGTTTGCAATATTGACAATTCGATCTCATGTCTATTGGAAGAAAGTCTCGTCCTTGACCACGTTCGAAGTCTTTTCTTCAATCCAGTTTGAAATCAGCATAACCTATTCATGGTTATACAAAGAAATACAGAACAGATCAAACGATATGTGAAATGCAGCTAGTTATGCTGTCGCCCCCGTGACCAGCTTCAGCTGTGTAGTAATTGCGTTTAGCTTTTCATGTATGTATTGGCTCTCAGCTCCGTAAGAGATCAGTTTCCGTGCTTGACAAGAAACAAACACAATTCATATGGCGGGCCAAATTATCATCGCATCATGTAAGCTCAATGTTATGTAATGTATCCAAAACACATCCTTAACTAAGACAAGATTGCAGATTGCAGCTACTATTATGCCTGTATTCTACGCTGCACTGTGTTTGAGCTGACTGGTCCGTTAGCCGGTCGTATTGGCTAGCTAGGCAAGGGATAAGAGCAGTGGCGCAGCCAGACAGGGCAACGGCAACATTTTAGAACAGAACAACTGCGATCGCGATCCATAGATATAGAACCAAAAGACTTAACGTAAAATTGTCGCGTCTCGCACCAAACCATAGTCAACGGCCAGCCGGGCTTGAGCTAGACAACCACTAGATGTCAGGACACAACGCCATATATTTTACGTTGAGAGGAATTGCAAAGTACCCATACAAAAATAACCATTACAGTTATTTTTTATACAACTAGGCAGCCCATTCGAAAAAAGCCTACTGTACACCTCGAGGTTGTGACAAAAAAATATTTTACTATCTGCTCCGCCACCGAAGAGAATGTACCCACGAACTGACCCGC
>NW_019947463.1:0-21924 GCF_002910315.2 Salvelinus sp. IW2-2015 | reverse complement strand
AAAAGGAAAGAGAGAATCAGAAGCTCTATATATAATAGATAATGTCATGTTTACAAGGCTAAACAGAGCTCTATAATAATAGATAATTGTCATGTTTACAGGCTGAGCAGAGTCTATATAATAGATAATGTCAGTTTACCAGTGATGTCCAGAGCTCTATAATAAATCAGATAATGTCATGTTTACAGCTGAGCAGAGGCTCTATAATTAATAGATAATGTCATGTTTAACAGGCTGGAACAGAGCTTCTAATAATTAATAGATAATGTCATGTTAGCAGGCTGAACAGGCTCTATAATAATAGATATGTATGTCTTTAGGGCTGAGCAGAGCTCTAATAATAAGATAATGTCATGTTTAATAGGCTGAACAGAGCTCTATAATAATAGATTTAAATCATGTTTTACAGGCTGAACAGAGCTCTATAATAATAGAATAATGGTCATGTTACAGGCTGAAAACAGAAGCTCTATAATAATAGATAATGTCAATGTTTACATGAGCTGAACAGAGCTCCTATAATAATAGAGTAATGTCATGTTTATAGGCTGAACAGAGCTCTTATAAATAATAGATAAATGTCAATGTTTATAGGCTGAACAGAGCCTATAATAATAGATAATGTCAAATGTTTTACAGGCCCTGAACAGAGCTCTATAATAATATGATAATGTCATGTTTAGCAGCGTTGACAGAGCTTCTATAAATAATAGATAATGTCCATGTTTACAGGCTGAACAGAGCTCCTATAATAATAGATAATGTCATGTTTACAGGCTGAACAGAGCTCTATAATAATAGATAATGTCATGTCTTTAGGCTGAGCATAGCTCTATAATAATAGATAATATCATGTTTAACAGAGGCTTCCAGAGCTCTATAATACGTAGATAATGTCATGTCTTTTTGGCTGAACAGACTCTATAATAATAAATACGAGGACTACAGTTAAATTTCAGTTAGGGCTGACCCAATTAGTTTGACCTGGTGAATTGTTTGGTCATTAGGCTGTTTGTTGACCGAGAGTGGTTTTTAGTCAAGGCAGTAACACAACATGTATATTTGCGCCCAATCTCAATAAACTAATCATTGCAAAAGGCTAGACTAAAAGGCAAATGTATGGCTTGATCCGAAAATTTTGTGGTTGGTGCTCCATATGGATGGTTGTGGACATTATGGAGCCTCCGGAGGCATCAGAAGCCAAATCCGAGCTCTGTACCGCATCGCCATGGCTCTGTATAGTTCGCATTGGACCATGGATTGTTGACGGTAGGTGGGGGCGGTAGCATCGCTGTATAACATCAAACTCACTTCGCTTCAGCAACAGGCTCCGAGGCACTGGCTACCGGCGAAGCAAGAAGTCTCAGCCCAGATTCCGAATTAATTGGGCCGATTTTTTTGCCATATATATATACGTGGGTGAGAAACAAGTATTTGATACACTGCCGATTTGCAGGTTTTGCCTACTTAAAAGCATGTAAGAGGTCTGTAATTTTTAGTTGCATAAGGTACACTTCAACTGTGAGAGAAACGGAATGTAAACAAAAATCCAGAAAATTCACATTTGTATGATTTTTAAGTACATTAAAATTTGCTTTTATTGCATGAGATAAGTATTTGATACCTAACCAACCAAGTAAGAAGTTCGGCTCTCACAGACCTGGTTAGTTTTCTTTAAGAAGCCCTCCTGTTCTCACTCATTTACCTTGTATTAACAGTGCAACCAGTTTGAACTGCGGTTACCTGTATAAAGACACGCTTTCCACACACACTCATCCAACAGACTCCAACGGCTCTCCACAATGGCCAAGACGCAGAGAGCTGTTGTAAGGACTTCGGGATCACAATTGTAGACCTGCACAAGGCTTGGGATGTGCTAGCAGGACAAATAGGCAAGCAGCTTGGTGAGAAAGGGCAACAACTGTTGGCGCAATTACTTAGAAAAATGGAAGAAGTTCAAGATGACGGTCAATCACACCTCTGACTGGGGCTTCCATGGCAAGATATCACTCGTGGGGGCATCAAATGATCATGAGGAAGGTGAGGGTTCAGCGCAGAACTAGCACGGGGCAGGACGCTGGTCAATGACCTGAAGAGAGCTGGGACAACAGCAGTCTCAAAGAAAACCATTAGTAACGCACTCGCCGTCATGGATTTAATCCTGCAGGCGCACGCAAAGTCCCCCCTGCTCAAGCCAGGCATGTCCAGCCCGTCTGAAGTTTGGCCAATGACCATGCTGGATGATGCGCAGAAGGAGGAATGGGAGAAGGTCATGTGGTCTGATGAGACAAAAATATTATACTTTTTGGTCTAAACTCCACTCGGCTGTGTTTTGGAGGAAGAAGAAGGATGAGTAGCAAACCCCAATGAATCTCCATCCACGCGTGAAAAGCAATGGAGGTGGAAAGCATTCATTCTTTTGGGGCTGCCTTTCTAGCAAGAGGGACAGGACGACTGCACCGTATTGAGGGGAGGATGGATGGGGCCATGTATCGCGAGATCTTGGTGCCAACAGACCTCCTTCCCTCAGTAAGAGGCATTGAAGATGGGTCGTGGCTGGGTCTTCCAGCATGACAACGACCCGAAACACACAGCCAGGGCACTAAGGAAGTGGCTTCGTAAGAAGCATCTGCAAGGTCCTGTAGTGGCCTAGCCCAGTCTCCAGACCTGAACGCCAATAGAAAATCTTTGGAGGGAGCTGAAAGTCGTATTGCCCAGCGACAGCCCCCAAAACCTGAAGGATCTGGAGAAGGGTCTGTATAGAGGAGTGGGCCAAAATCCCTGCTGCAGTGTGTGCAAACCTGTCAAGAACTACAGGAAACCGTATGATCTTCTGTAATTGCAAACAAAGGTTTCTGTACCAAATATTAAGTTCTGCTTTTCTCTGATGATCAAATACTTATGTCATGCAATAAAATGGCAAATTCATTACTTAAAAATCATACAATGTGATTTTCTGGATTTTGTTTTAGATTCCGTCTCTCACAGTTGAAAGTGTACCTATGATAAAAATTACAGAACCTCTATATTGCTTTGTAAGTAGGAAAACCTGCAAAATCGGCAGTGTATCAAATACTGTGTTCCTCCCCACTGTATATTTGTAATAATGCCAATTACAAACAATACTGAATGAAAACTTTTATTTTAACTTAATATAATACATAAATAAAATCTATTTAGTCTCAAATAAATAATGAAACATTTTCAATTTGGTTTAAATAATGCAAAAACAGTGTTGGAGAAGAAAGTAAAAGTGCAATATGTGCCATGTAAAAAAACTAACGTTTAAGTTCCTTGCTCAGAACATGAGAACATATGAAAGTGGTGGTTCAGTATTCCCAGTTCTTCAATATTCCCAGTTAAGAAGTTTTAGGTTGTAGTTATTATAGAATTATGACGCGTACGATATTCTCATCCATACCATTTGGTATTTCAAATACTTTGACTATTGGATGTTCTAATAGCACTATAGTATTGCCAGTCTAATCTCAGGAGTTGATAGGCTTGAAGTCATAAACAGCGCTGTGCATCCAGCATGCTAAGAGCTGCTGGCAAAACGCAGTAATGTGCTGTTTGAATGAATGCTTACGATTCTGCTGCTGGCAACCACCACTCAGTTAGACTGCTGTATCAACATATCAAATCAAAGACTTAATTTATAATATAATAAACACAGAAATACGAGCCTTTGGTCATTAATATGGTCATATCAGGAAAACTATCATTTCAAAACTAAATGTTTATTATTTCAGTGAAATACGGAAACCGTTCCGTATTTTATCGAACGGGTGGCAACCCTACGTCTAAATATTGCTGTCACATTGCACAACCTTCAACATTATGTCATAAATTATATAACATTCTGGCAAATTAATTATGGTCTTCACACAGTTTGCAACGAGCCAAACTGTTGCATATACCCTGACTCTGCTTGCATTGAACGCAAGAGAAGTGACACACAAATTTCCCTGGTTTATATTTGCCTGCTAACATAATTTATTTTAACTACTATGCAGGTTTTTAAAATATATTACTTCTGTGTAAATTTTTAAGAAAGCATTGATGTTTATGGTTAGGTACATTTGTGAAACATTATGCTTTTTTTCGCGAATGCGCTTTTGTGAAATCATCACCCGTTTGGCGTTGAAGTAGGCTGTGATTTCGACGATAATTAACAGGCACCGCATTGATTTATATGCAACGCAGGACAAGCTAGTTAACCTGAATATCATCAACCATGTGTAGTTAACAAGTGATTATGTGAAGATTGATTGTTATTTATAAGTTTAATGCTAGCTAGCAACTTACCTTGGCTCCTTGTAGCCATAAGGTCCTTTTGACGCTGCACTCGGCGTAACAGGTGTTCGGCCTGCCACGCAGTTTCCTCGTGGTTTGCAATGTAAACGGCAATAATCGGCATCCAAAAAGTCTTGATTACCCGATTGTTATGAAACTTGAAAATCGGCCATGCCGATTAATCAGTCGACCTCTAATACGCTGGCTTGCGCGAAACTGTAGGCATATAAGTGTGCCCATGTGGGGATCTGATAATATTTCTGATTGTCTTAACTCACACCACTAATAACCTGTGGAGCTTCTCAAAGTAATGTTTTCTTTCACCTCAAACAAAGTCTGTTTTTACATCCATTGAGAATTACAATAGTTCCTCAATTTTTTTGAAAAAATCTTTCCAGCTCTTTCCTTTCGATAACCACATAGAGTGAAAGGGAAAAATGTATTCTATCCAGCAGAAACGTCAAAAAGACCTACTGATTACTTCTTTATAGTGTTTGACTTGGACTGGAATAGGTTCTGGTACTCATTTGGTTGCTGGTACTGTTTATATTAGGTGCAGGAGCTCCACAATACTTTAGAGCTAATATCTATGAGAGGAACAGGAGATCAAGCAGTAAGAACATGAGGTGCCGGTACTCAGCTCCGATGAGCTCCTGCCAAGTCAAGCACTGCTTCTTATCCTTATGCAAATAGCTTACAGCTGTGTCTGTCCTGAGCTCACTGGCACTGAAAACTCTGAGGGGCTCAGAATCAGAATCTCAGAATCTTTTATACAATGTTGCAAGCTTCCAGACAGACCCAAGTTAATAGCTTAAACAATGTTTCAAGTTCGTTGCAGACAGGCCATGTGTAGCCAATGTGATTTATAGGATATATATATATTTTTTTGACTTTCAGGAGGCCAAGATTTTTTGTTGTTGGTCGGAGACGGTCCTAATTTCAGTCAATGTCATTGGATGCATTTGATCCATTGTTAATGAACGTTTTGGTGGTGGCCCTACTCTGGACGTTACACACATCTTACTGTGTAGTTTAACAACTCCTACAGTACTGAACAACARATTTAAGTGTAGAACTTWAGTAGAATGCCCCATTTAAAACCAAACATTAGTTCAACAACTGCAGAGTTTGTGTCACTGATAGATAGTACTCACGGGTGTTAATCAGATCTCCAACCTCCTCCTCTTCCTCCTCCAATGTGACAGTAATCTCCCCCTCCTTCACCTCAAAAACGTCTTCCTCTTCTTTCACCGTGATAGTCATCTCCCTCTCCTTCACCTCAAAAACGTCTTCCTCTTCTTTCACCGTGATAGTCATCTCCTCCTCCTCCTCCTCTTCCTCTTTCACGCCCAACACAGCCTCTTCATTTTTATCTTCCTCCTCTTCTTTCACAGTAACATCCTCCTCCTCTTTCACTGTAACAGCCTCAACCTCTACAGCCTCATCTTCCTCCTCTTTCTCTGTCCAGCAGACCTCTTCTTCTTCAATAGGGGGGGAGTAGCTTAGTGAGCTCATGGTCAGGGTTGTTAGCGAGGTAACGTTAGCTAAATATCATTAGCGACTAGGCTACTGCTAACTTAACCAGACAGCTAGTTGACTAATAAAAATGTAAATATGAAAATTAAGGGGTAACTAGTGGATACGACATACATGTATTTTTAACTCCCCGAAACGGTCTAAAAAAAACGTCAATGTTACGGTRGTATGTTGGCTAGCACGTTACAGTTAGCTGGTTGAATCAGTAGCCGTGTTGCTCTCGTTGAAGAAGCGTCCCGTCCTCTAGAATATACGTCACACTAGCAACGGCGCATGAAAGACGCATATCGCCATCTGTTGATTGGAGTTGGTAAAGCAGTAGAGGAAAATGTTTATTTTTCATTTAATTCATTAAAGAATAATATTACGTAAAGAAGTACAAAGGAAAACATGTGTTGATTGATTAGTTCCACTTTTTTTTTTATGAGTGAGAAGTTAGAACATCTACTACACAATGTATTATTCATTTTTACTCAGATAAACATATGTTACATGATCCTTTTTACAATCTGACATGGTGGAATAATACTGATGGAACATTCATYAGGAAGTGACTGTTTTTAATGTCAACAGTTTTGATGACTAGTACTGTAGTGGCTAAAGGTTCCTAGATAAAAATAATAATAATAATAAAAGCCAAAGAAATTCAAATCTAATTTTATTGGCCACATACATATGTTTATCAGATGTTATTGCGAGTGTAGCGAAAATGCTTGTGCAACTAGTCCCGACAGTGCAGCAATATCTAACAAGTAATATCTAACAATTCCATAACAACTACCCAATACACCCAAATCTAAGTAAAGGAATGGAATAAGAATATATAAACTTATTTTACCATTATTTAACTAGGCAAGTCAGTTAAGAACAAATTCTTATTTTCAAATTCTTATTTTGTGAGGAAGAAAAGGGCTTCCCCGGCTGACAACGAGCGCTCTGCAGGCAGGTTGTCCTCCAACGTGATGGCGGCGGTGCAGACAGAACATCCTTCCAACTGATCCTGCAACCTCTGCTACAAGTAAGGCCATCATGATCTGGCTCTGGACTCCAGAGATGTGACATGATATATCCCTAGTTGATTCTGGTCTGGACTCCAGAGATGTGACATGATATATCCCTGGTTGATTCTGCTCTGGACTCCAGAATGTGACATGATATATCCCTGTTGATTCTGCTCTGGACTCCAGAGATGTGACATGATATATCCCTAGTTGATTCTGTCTGGACTCCAGAGATGTGACATGATATATCCTGGTTGATTCTGCTCTGACTCCAGAGATGTGACATGATATATCCCTAGTTGATTCTGGTCTGGACTCCAGAGATGTGACATGATATATCCCTAGTTGATTCTGGTCTGGACTCCAGAGATGTGACATGATATATCCCTAGTTGATTCTGTCTGGACTCCAGAGATGTGACATGATATATCCCTGGTTGATTCTGCTCTGCACTCCAGAGATGTGACAGATATATCCCTAGTTGATTCTGCTCTGGACTCCAGAGATGGACATGATATATCCCTAGTTGATTCTGCTTTCTGGACTCCAGAGATGCGACATGATATATCCTAGTTGATTCTGCTCTGGACTCCAGAGATGTGACATGATATCCCTAGTTGATTCTGCTCTGGACTCCAGAGATGTGACATGAATATATCCCTAGTTGATTCTGCTCTGGACTCCAGGATGTGACATGATATATCCCTAGTTGATTCTGCTCTGGACTCCAGAGATGTGACATGATATATCCTAGTTGATTCTGCTCTGGACTCCAGAGATGTGACATGATATCCCAGTTGATTCTGCTCTGGATCCAGAGATGTGACAGGATATATCCCTAATTGATTCTGCTCTGGACTCCAGAGATGCGACATGATATATCCCTAGTTGATTCTGCTCTGGACTCCAGAGATGTGACATGATATCCCTAGTTGATTCTGCTCTGGACTCCAGAGATGTGCCATGATATATCCTAGTTGTTTCTGCTCTGGACCCCAGAGATGTGACATATATCCCTAGTTGTTATTGGCTGCTAACATGAATGAAGTTCGCTCCAAAGGCAGGTGTAACATGCAGTTTGTTTCGTAGCCTGTCTTACTATGGCTGTAATGACAGGCAACATTTGGAGTTGGGTTGGATATAGTCATGGTAGAGGCTACAGACAATCTTAATATTTTGACTGGAATTGTGTTGGTCATTTGTTACTAAGTGCAGCATTTATTCCAATTCAAATAGTTAACAAAGTTCTTTAGTCAACATATTGTAAAATTGTGCTGCTTTCCCCTTTTATTGTAATAATTTCTCAACCAGTCTGCGACCACAGTTACAGGAAAAGGGACCATCGGACTAAAGTATGCACCGGACAGACCACAGTTACAGGAAAAGGGACTCGGACTAAAGTATGCACCGGACAGACCACAGTTATGGGAAAGGGACCTCGGACTAAAGTATGCTCCAGACAGACCATAGTTACGGGAAAAGGGGACCTCGGACTGGTGCCAAAGTATGCTCCAGACAGACCACAGTTACAGGAAAAGGACCTCGGACTGGTGCCAATGTATGCTCCAGACAGACGCGGTAATGGAGGACGGCCACTAATTAATTATATATATATATAGTCTGTATATATGGATTGATTTGCATCCACTGCTGTGGTGAGATGCTTGAGCACAGCATTACATCATTATTATTATTGGGAGTCATAAAACTGGTCATATTCTGGTTGGAGTTCTAAAGTGGTCAGAAATAAGATGACTTATTAGCAATACCTAGGGTAGAACCAAGGTACTGGCTTATTAGCAATACCTAGGGTTAGAACCAAGGTACTGGCTTATTAGCAATACCTAGGGTTAGAACCCAAGGTACTGGCTTATTAGCAATACCTAGGGTTAGAAACCAAGGTACTGGCTTATTAGCAAACCTAGGGTTTAGAACCAAGGTACACGCTTATTACAGTACCGAGGGTTAGAACCAAGGTACTGGCTTATTAGCATACCTAGGGTTAGAACCAAGGTACACGCTTATTAGCAGTACCTAGGGTTAGAACCAAGGTACTCGGCTTATTAGCAGTACCTAGGGTTAGAACCAAGGTACTCGCTTATTAGCAGTACGCTAGGGTTAGAACCAGGTACTGGCTTATTAGCAATACCTAGGGTTAGAACCAAGGTACTGGTTATTAGCAAACCTAGGGTTAAACCAAGGTACTGGCTTATTAGCAATACCTTGTTTTGGAGCGTGCAGTCGCGTGCAGTCGCAATTCCGCGTCGCTCCACAGGTAGTTTTTACCATTTTCATTCATTTTCATTCATTTTCATTACAGTACAACGTTTGATTGTTTGATCTTAACGAGCTACATATCCGTCTTTGTATCAAAGATAATTGAGTATTTATGGGTTATTGAGGTTCGCTAGCCAGCTATTTTCGTCCGAACGTAACAACGCAGTCAACCACTGCTAGCTAGCTAGCTAGCCAGCTAGCCACCGAGTAGCAGCACAGCAGCATAGCAGCACTGGAGAAACGATTAACATTACAACGGAACGACTTGATTAGTGTAGTGTTAGCTGGCTACATAGTTGTCTTTGCTATCTTTGTATCTAAGAATATTGTGTAGCTTAGAGTTGGTTTGAGTAATTATTTGGTTAACTACCCGCTATTTTCGTCCACCGCCCTGCGCTGCCGTCTCCTACCTAGTCAACACTGCTAGCTAACACTGCTAGTTAGCCAACTTCTACGAATAGCAGCACTGTAGAAACTCCACACAACTTACATTACAACGGAACGACTTGATTAGCGTAGTGTTAGCTAGCTACATAGTTTGTCTTGCTGTCTTGTATCCAATATAATTGTGTAGTTTTTGAGAAATTGTCGAGTTACCTAGCCAGCTACACGTTAAACAAAGTCACAAACGCAGCCACTGCTAGCCAGCCTACTCACCGCCAGCAGTACTATATCATTTATCAATAAGATTTTATTTTATTTTTGCAACGTAACTTAACTTCCTGAACACAGTGTAGTCACTTGTCATTCTTATTCCTTAACATTAGCGTAGCCTCCTCTGTAGCTGTCAACTATGTGTCTGTCTATCCCTCTTCTCTCTCTCTCTGCACAGACCATCCAACGCTTCACACCGCGTGGCCGCCGCCATTCTAACCTGGTGGTTCCAGCGCGCACGACCCACGTGGATTCCAGGTCCGCCAGCCTCTGGACTGCCGATCTGCGGCCAACAAGGCAGAGTTCGTCTCAGCCTATGCGTCCCTCCAGTCCCTCGACTTCTTGGCACTGACGAAACATGGATTACCACTGACAACATGGCTACCCCTACTGCTCTCGCCTCGTCTGCCCACGTGTTCTCGCACACCCCGAGAGCTTTCTGGTCAGCGGGGCGTGGCACTGGAATTGCCTCATCTCTCCCAAGTGGACATTCTCTTCTTTCTCCCCTGACCCATCTGTCTATCGCCTCCTTTGAATTCCATGCTGTCACGTTACCAGCCCTTTCAAGCTTAACATCCTTATCATTCCGCCTCCAGGTTCCCTTGGAGAGTTCATCAATGAGCTTGACGCCCTGATAAGCTCCTTTCCTGAGGATGGCTCACTCTCACAGTCCTGGGTGACTTTAACCTCCCCACGTCTACCTTTGACTCATTCCTCTCTGCCTCCTTCTTTCCCTCCTCTCCTCTTTTGACCTCACCTCTCACACTTCCCCCCTACTCACACAGGCAGGCAATAGCTTGACCTCATCTTTACTAGATGCTGTTCTTCCACTAATCTCACTGCAACTCCCTCCAAGTCTCCGACCACTACCTTGTATCCTTTCCCTCTCGCTCTCATTAACACTTCCACACTGCCCTACTCGGATGGTATCGGCGCGTCCCAACCTTTCGCTCTCTCTCCCCGCTACTCTCTCTCTTCCATCCTATCATCTCTTCCCTCTGCTCAACCCTCTCCAGCCTATCTCCTGATTCTGCCTCCTCAACCCTCCTCTCTCCTTTCTGCATCCTTGACTCTCTATGTCCCCTATCCCTCCAGGCCGGCTCGGTCCCCCCTCCTGCTCCGTGGCTCGACGACTCACTGCGAGCTCACAGAACAGGGCTCCGGGCAGCCGAGCGGAAATGGAGGAAACTCGCCTCCCTGCGGACCTGGCATCCTTTTCACTCCCTCCTCTACTCTCCTCTTCTGTCTCTGCTGCTAAAGCCACTTTCTACCACTCTAAATTCCAAGCATCTGCCTCTAACCCTAGGAAGCTCTTTGCCACCTTCTCCTCCTCTGAATCCTCCCCCTCCTCCCCCTCCTCCCTCTCTGCAGATGACTTCGTCAACCATTTTGAAAAGAAGGTCGACGACATCCGATCCTCGTTTGCTAAGTCAAACGACACCGCTGGTTCTGCTCACACTGCCTACCCTGTGCTTTGACCTCTTTTCCCCTCCTCTTCCAGATGAAATCTCGCGTCTTGTGACGCCGGCCGCCCAACAACCTGCCGCTTGACCCTATCCCTCCTCTCTTCTCCAGACCATTTCCGGAGACCTTCTCTCTTACCTCACCTCGCTCATCAACCTCATCCTTGACCGCTGGCTACGTCCTTCCGCTTCAAGAGAGCGAGAGTTGCCCCCCTTCTGAAAAAACCTACACTCGATCCTCCGATGTCAACAACTACAGACCAGTATCCTTCTTTCTTTTCTCTCCAAAACTCTTGAACGTGCCGTCTTGGCCAGCTCTCCTGCTTCTCTCTCAGAATGACCTTCTTGATCCAAATCAGTCAGGTTTCAAGACTAGTCATTCAACTGAGACTGCTCTTCTCTGTGTCACGGAGGCGCTCCGCACTGCTAAAGTAACTCTCTCTCCTCTGCTCTCATCCTTCTAGACCTATCGGCTGCCTTTGTACTGTGAACCATCAGATCCTCCTCTCCACCTCTCCGAGCTGGGCATCTCCGGCGCGGCCCGCTTGGATTGCCGTCCTACCTGACAGGTCGCTCCTACCAGGTGGCGTGGCGAGAATCTGTCTCCGCACCACGTGCTCTCACCACTGGTGTCCCCCAGGGCTCTGTTCTAGGCCCTCTCCTATTCTCGCTATACACAAGTCACTTGGCTCTGTCATATCCTCACTGGCCTCTCCTATCATTGCTATGCAGACGACACACATTAATCTTCTCCTTCCCCCCTCTGATAACCAGGTGGCGAATCGCATCTCTGCATGTCGGCAGACATATCAGTGTGGATGACGGATACCACCTCAAGCTGACCTCGGCAAGACGGAGCTGCTCTTCTCCCCGGGGAAGGACTGCCCGTTCCATGATCTCGCCATCACGGTTGACAACTCCATTGTGTCCTCCTCCCAGAGCGCTAAGAACCTTGGCGTGATCCTGGACAACACCCTGTCGTTCTCAACTCACATCAAGGCGGTGACCCGTTCCTGTAGGTTCATGCTCTACAACATTCGCAGAGTACGACCCTGCCTCACACAGGAAGCGGCACAGGTCCTAATCCAGGCACTTGTCATCTCCCGTCTGGATTATTGCAACTCGCTGTTGGCTGGGCTCCTGCCTGTGCCATTAACCCCTACAACTCATCCAGAAGCCGCCGCCCGTCTGGTGTCAACCTTTCTAAGTTCTCTCACGTCAAGCCCCCGTCTCCGCTCTCTCCACTGGCTTCCAGTTGAAGCTCGCATCCGCTACAAGACCATGGTGCTTGCCTACGGAGCTGTGAGGGGAACGGCACCTCCGTACCTTCAGGCTCTGATCAGGCCCTACACCCAAACAAGGGCACTGCGTTCATCCACCTCTGCCTGCTCGCCTCCTCTACTCTGAGGAAGTACAGTTCCCGCTCAGCCCAGTCAAAACTGTTCGCTGCTCTTGGCACCCCACATGGTGGAACAAAACTCCCTCACGACGGCCAGGTCAGCGGAGTCAATCACCACCTTCGGAGACACCTGAAACCCCACCTTCTTTAAGGAAATACCTAGGATAAAGTAATCCTCCTAAACCCCACCCTCCCCTTAAAAGAGTTAGATGCACTATTGTAAAGTGGTTGCTCCACTGGATTCATAAGGTGATGCACCAATTTGTAAGTCGCTCTGGATAAGAGCGTCTGCTAAATGACTTAAATGTAAATGTAGAACCACGGTACACGCTTATAGACAATACCTAGGGTTAGAACCAAGGTACACGCTTATTAGCAAATACCTAGGGTTAGAACCAAGTACACGCTTATTAGCAATACCTAGGGTTAAACCAAGGTACTGGCTTATTAGCAATACCTAGGGTTAGAACCAAGGTACTGGCTTATTAGCATACCGAGGTTTAGACCAAGGTACTGGCTTATTAGCAATACCTAGGTTAGAACCAAGGTACTCGCTTATTAGCAATACCTAGGGTTAGACACCAAGGTACACGCTTATTAGCAATACCTAGGGTTAGAACCAAGTACTTGCTTATTAGCAATACCTAGGGTTTAGAACCAAGGTACTGGCTTATTAGCAGTACCTAGGGTTAGAACCAAGGTACACGCTTATTAGCAGTACCTAGGGTTAGAACCAAGGTACTGGCTTATTAGCGCAGAGTACCTAGGGTTAGAAGCCAAGGTACTGGCTTATTAGCAATACCTAGGGTTAGAACCAAGGTACACGCTTTATTAGCAGTACCTAGGTTTAGAACCAAGTACTGGCTTATTAGCAATACCTATAGTTAGAACAAGTACTGGCTTATTAGCAATACCTAGGGTTAGAACCAAGGTACTGCTTATTAGCAGTACCTAGGGTTAGAACCAAGGTACACGCTTATTAGCAGTACCTAGGGTTAGAACCAGGTACTGGCTTATTAGCAGCAGTACCTAGGTTTAGAACCAAGGTACTGGCTTATTAGCAATACCTAGGGTTAGAACCAAGGTACACGCTTAATAGCAGTACCTAGGGTTAGAACCAAGGTACTGGCTTATTACAGCAGTACCTAGGGTTAGAACCAAGGTACTGGGCTTATTAGCAATACCTAGGGTTAGAACCAAGGTACACGCTTATTAGCAGTACCTAGGTTTAGAACCAAGGTACTGGCTTATGCAATCCTATAGTTAGAACCAAGGTACTGGCTTATTAGCAATTGTCCACTGTCTCAATCTGCAGATGGAGTTGATTAGCGCTGCAAGAAACAGTGTCTTTTTGAAGGAGCAGGCTGGTGATTGTGACCCGGTCACTTTCTGGGGAAAGATGGTGCCTGCAGCTGATGTCCCTGTTCTCAGAAACTGTCACTATACATCCTGACCATGTTGGCTCCACATACAGCTGTGAAATCAGCCTTCTCCACAATGAAATTTATTATAAACAGATGGCGCACCAGGCTCACCAATGAGCACCTGCACCAGTGTCTCAGAGTCTCTCTCACATCATTTGTGCCAAAGTTCAAAGCTTTGGAAGGAGGAGAGAAAGTGTAATTTCTCTCATTGATGCAACGGCAAGGCCCAGAGTGACGTATCATGAATATTGCACGGCCCACAGTGACGTTCTGTGCATTCAGATTATTTTGTTCAACTCTCCTTCGTTCAGATGATTATTTTTTTGTTCAACTCTCCTTCGTTCAGACGATTCTTTTTGTTCAATCTTCCTTCGTTCAGACGATTATTTTTGTTCAACTCCTCTTCGTTCAGATGAATTCTTTTTGTTCAACTCTCCTTCGTTCAGACGATTATTTTTTTGTTCACTCTCTTCGTTCTCCAGAAAACATGCACTGTATTTTATATTTTTAAAGTTAATTCAAGGCCCATGTCTAATAGTTCACAGTGCACTTTTTGCCATGCAACCAAATTCGTTCTTCAGTAATGTTCGAAAGAAGTTGCAATTAATTAATGTTCTTAGTCTCATTTAATGTACATTTTATTTAACAACATGTTTCCTAAGTCGTAGACGAATATGTTTGTTACTACGCTGTACCACAGCGCCCGATATCCATCCGGACCTTTGCCACCGAGGAAATTTGTGTCACTGGACCTTCTCATATAGTAGTTGAGTACCCCTGGTGTAGAGAATCATTGTACCATCAAAACCACTGTTAAATATATTTTCCATAACCAAAAATATTGTATTTTCAGATGTTTGAAACTGGTGTACTAAACCGAAAGTAAAAGAAACAAAAACTAAACTTCAGAACAGGAAGCAAAGAAATACCACACATAGAACAGATATACCWCTTTTTCGACTTGCATTTGACAAGAATGAAAGATCTTTAGCTAATATTTCTWTGTGAATTTGGTGGGGTCYCCCAAAAAGTTACACATTGTAGCTTTAAACCAACATATTCAATTTGTTTTCAAATAAAAAAATAACAAACTGTATTTTTGATTACAGTCTGTACAATGTGGCATGAACAAAAACACATTCTCAGTGGTAAGGCTTCTCTCCTGTGTGTGCTCTCTCATGTCGTTTCATGCTCCCAACCTGGGTAAAACTCTTGCCACACTGTGAGCATGGGTAGGGCTTTTCTCTTGTGTGTATCCTCTCATGTTTTTTCAGGCTCCCTAACTCGGTAAATCTCTTTCCACACTGAGAGCATTGGAAAGGCTTCTCTCTTATGTGTGTTCTTTGATGAAGTTTCAGGTTTTTTAATCCGGTAAATCTCATTCCACACTGGGAGCATTGAAAAGGCTTCTCCGCTGAATGTGTTATTTTTTCATGGTCTTTCTTGTTCCCTAACTGGGTAAAATCCTTTCCACACTGAGAGCAGTTGCAAGGCTTCTCTCCTGTGTGTGTCCTCTCATGTTCTTTCAGGTGTCCTAACCAGGTAAATCTCTTTCCACACTGGGAACAGTGGTGTGGTCTTAATTGTTTTGCCGTCTCTGGGTCTGATTCCCCTGAACGACTCTTCCCGCTGTCGAAGTGAGAGTCTGGTCTATCTTCTGTCAAAGACAAAGAGAGTACTTGGTTAAAACAGAGAGACCTGAATGAAACCTTCACATGATAAAACTGTCTCCCTATGAGGTTTAATCCAGACTAGATCCCTCTTTATAAAACGGTAAATTTGGATCCTGGGTGCAGATTGGTTGATAGCCGTTGGTTACTCATGTTAATCGACGCGTAATGCCCGAGGTGCTTCGACATGTCTGAAAAGGGGTGCTATTCACAATACTCTGTGGGTAATGGACAGCACAACCACTGTCCCACAGCCCAGCCAGACAACCGTGGGTAATGGACAGCACAACCACTGTCCCACAGCCCAGCCAGACAATTCATAACTCAATCTTCACTGTCAAAAAATAACATCGACATTATTACCACATGCTTCTATAGTCTAACATTCAGTTTGCAACAGAGGGGATTTTATATAAACCTTGCTACAGGATCTGCCTCTCAGACCTCTGCAACAATGTTGCAATTTTAGAAATAATATAATAACAATAATAGACATTTTACAAATGCAACAAGGCCCTCAACCCTGTGGATCACTATGAATAACACACTCTTAACGGCTGTTTCCTGGCACTCCTCTCCACATCATGCTTAAAACCCCTTACTTCTTAACCCCTTTACCCACGTCACCTTACCGTACCCCATAACCCCTTACCCACGTCACGCTTAACCCTTTACCCACGACGACCCACACGCACGCTTAACCCCTACCCACCGTCACGCCTCTAACCCACGTCCCCTTACCTACCCCACGTCACCTTTAAACCCCCTTACCCACGTCACTTAACCCCTTACCCGTCACGCCCCGACACGTCACGCTAACCCTATGACCCACGGCACGCTTTAACCCCTTATACCACCACGACCTCCCACTCGCTTAACCCCGTTACCCACGTCACGCTTAACCCTTTACCCACAGGCACATCTTCTTACCCTTACCCACGTTCACGCTTAACTCCCTTACCCAGGCGCACGCTTAACCCCTTACCCACGTCACGCTTAACCCCTTACCCACGTCACCGGCTTACCACGCACCTACCCTTACCCACGTCACGCTTAACCCCTTACCCACGTCACTACCTACCACCCTAACCCGTTCACGCGTACCCACTCCCCACGCTTAACCCCTACCCACGCTCACCCTTAACCCCTTACCCACGTCACGCTTAAACCCTTACCCACGTTCACCCTTAACCACCTTACCCACGGCACCCTTAACCCCTACCCACGTCACTCTTAACCCCCTTACCCACGTCACGCTACCTTAACTCCCCTCTAACCCTACCCACGTCACTCTTAACCCTCTTACCCACGTCACTCTTACCCCTTACCCACGTTCACGGTTAACCCTTTACCCACGTCACGCTTTAACCCTTTACCCACGTCCACGCTTAACCCCTTACCCACGTCCACTCTTAACCCTCTCCCCTTACCCACGTCACGCTTAACCCCTTACCCAGTCCACTCTTAACCCTACCCGTCTACGCTTAACCCCCTTTACCCACGTCACGCTTAACCCCTTACCCACGTCACTCTTAACCCCCTTACCCTCATGGGAATTGGCCTATATGGATCAGGGCATAAACTGAAAGGTTCTTAAATATGGAATTGCATGGACCAGGGGTAGCAATTTAAAGGGGAACAGTTTAGAGATTATGGGGGAATTATTAGAAACAATTTCACCTGACCTGAATATTTCATGTGCATTTTACATTACTGAAACTTTTCACTGCATTTGTGATAACAAAATCTGAATTTGGAGGTACGGTACAAGAAAAAAAAAGAAAATGACAGTGTTTGAGTGAGAGGTCTAAACTGGTGTCCTCCAGTGGGGCACACACTTCTCTAAACTGGCACAGTTCCTAAGTCATCTTTCAATGCCAACTTTTATTGATCAAAGAAGAGTATTAACTATAGGTACTTTTTTTAGTTCTCCTAGTGTGCCATTGAGGGGACTAAAAGCAAGCCACACTTGTAGTTGTTTGTTTTTTTCACGCCCTGCATCCTGCCTTTACACAATTAAATAGAGGGTACCTACACGCTACAGAGGTAGTGCTAAGGCCCAGGCACAAACACTAGAAGTACATAACATTAATTAAGTGTTTAGAACTGCAGTAGAATGTGCCAGGTTTTAAAAGCACACATTAGTTTCAAACAACTGCCATAGTTGGACCCTTGTTTTTAAAGACAATACTCACTGGTTGTAATTCAGATATCCTTCTGCTCTTCTTCCTCCTCCAATTGTGACAGTGATCTCCCCCTCCTTCACTCCGAAAACGTATTCCTCTTCCTCCCTCCTCCTCTCCAATCGTGCAGTATCTCCTCCTTCACTGAAAAAAACTGTTTCCTCTTTCTCCTCTTCTTTCACTCTGAAAGCTTCTTCCTCTTCTTTCATTGAAACGTTCTTCCTCTGTTCACTATAACAGCCTCATCCTCGAACTTCTTGTTTAACTGTGACAGCCTCTACTTCGTTCTCCCTTTCACGACAACTTCTCTTCCAGTCCAGCAGACCCCGTCTTCTTTAGCAAGGGCGGGAATAGTTTAGTAAACTCATTGGTCTGGATGTTAGTTTAGCCTAGTTGCAACTCTAATTTTAACCAGCGGGGCAGCTAAGTTACCTGAACTAACAACAACGTAAATATGAAATAGTAGATACGACAGACTTTTGTTTAAAACACAATGACTAATATACACCGGAAAATGTCTAAGCGCTCCAATGTTCGCTATGTTTGGCTAAAAAAGCTACCGCGGTGGCTGGCTTAGCTAGCTGTTATTGTTATTAACGAAGCGTCCACGTCCACTAATTATTACGTCACTATCTGCTGCGTTAGGCGCAGTTGGGAAAACGTTTATTCCAGACTATTTTCATTAAAATAATTAATATTTATGGAAACGTACATACAGAAGCATGTGTTTGGTTTCTATACGTGAGAATTTAAAAACAAACCAAACTTACTGCACATATGTAGTATAGTCCAACAAACAGATATTTTAGTCAAAAAAAACAAAAAAATTTAAGGGATATCACAGTAGCAGCTAGGTCTACACTGCTCCTACATGGTGTAACAATACATAGATGTACAGTTCAGGTCCACAATTTTGATAACACGGGATATTAGATTTTTCAGTGGGGTCCAAAATTATATTGTATGCTCAAAATAAAATGGGGAATTATTTTATGTATTTACTATACAATTGCCAGATGAAGAAGAAATATTTTTTCAACATTTTTTTTTTTTTTTTTTTAAGATCTAAAAAAAGATTTAAGGTCAAATGAATGGCACCCCTGAGTTTGCAATACCTTTCAGTACCTCACCTTGCCAAGAGAATAATGACACTGAGCCAAAGTGTTTTATTGGTATTGGAGAACAGCATTGCAAGGAATTATTAGACCATTCCTCCACACAGAATTCTTGATTGGAGAACACATTGGAAGGAATATTAGACCGTTCCTCCACACAGAATCTGATATGATTTGGAGAACACATTGGAAGGAATATTATAGACCATTCCTCCACACATAATTCTGTATTGGGACAACGACTGGCGAGTCATAATGAGTAGAAGAGGAAAATCCAGTGACAACACCTCCTACCCAAACCTCCAGGCTGTTATATACACTACCCACCTAGGCCGTAATTAACCCTACCCAACTCCAGGCCTGTTCATATCAACACCTTCCTACCCATCCTCCAGCCTGTTCCTATCAACACTCTCTACACCCACTCCAGGCCTGTTCATAATCAACACCTCCTACCCAACCTCCAGGCCTGTTCATATCAACAACCTCCTACCCAACCTCCGACCTGATTCATATAACCTACTCAGACTCATCAGAACTCCTACCCAACCTCCCAGGCTGTTCATAAACTCCTCAACCAACTCCAAGCCTGTTATTATACACACCTCCTACAACCTGCCAGACTGTTCTATACACTACAACTCAGGCGTACACCCTCCTCCAACCTCCAGGCCTCGTTCATATTAATCCTACCCAACCTCCAGCATTTATCAACCCTCCATACCCACCTCCAGAGCCTGTTCTATCACACCGTCCTACCCACCTCCAGAGCCTGTTCATATCAACCACCTCCTAACCCCAACCTCCAGGCCTGTTCCTATCACTCTCCAAACTCGCGTCATTACCACCCTACCCTCCAGCCTGTTCACTATCAACACCTCTACCCAACCTCCAGACCTGTTCATTCAAACCTCCTACCCAACCTCAGGCCTGTTCTATCAACACCTCCTACCAACCTCCAGACCTGTTCATTCAACACCTCCTACCAACCTCCAGGCCTGTTCTTCAACCCTCCTACCCAACCTCCAGGCCTTTTCATATCACCTCCTACCCCCAAACCTCCAGGCCTGTTCATCATCAACACCTTCCTACCCAACCCCAGGCCGTTCATATCAACACCTCCTAACCCAACCTCCAGGCCTGTTCCTACACCTCCTTACCCAACCTCAGGCCTGTTCATATCAACACCTTCCTACCCAACCTCCGGCCTGTTCATATTAACACCTCCTACCCAAACCTCCAGGCCTGTTTCATATCAACACCTCTACCCAACCTCCAGACCTGTTTCATATCAACACCTCCCTACCAACTCCAGCTGTTCATATCAACACCTCTCCTACCAACCATCCAGGCCTGTTCATATCACCTCCTACCTCAACCTCCAACTGTTCATATCAACACCTCCTTTTAAACCCCCAAAAAAAAAACCTCCAGACCTGTTTCATAGCAACACTCTACCAACTCCAGGCCTTGTTCATATTCACCTCCTACCCAACCTCCAGACCTGATTCATATTCAACACCTCCTACCCACCTCCAGACCGTGTTCATATCAACACCTCCCGTACCCAACCTCGCAGGCCTTTTCATATCAACCCTCCTACCACAACCTCCAGGCCTGTTTCATACAAACTCCTACCAACTCCAGGCCTGTTCCTAATCAACTTCTACCACCTCCTACCCAACCTCCAGACCTGTTCATATCAACACCTCCTACCCAACCTCCAGGCCTGTTCCTATCAACTTCTACTCAACCTCCAGGCATGTTCATATGAGGCCATTGTGATTTCAAACCATACTCCCCATTATTATGACCCTCAGGTTGCTTAGACCGAGCAGTCCCTCTAATTCATGGCGTATTAAAACCCTCAGACTTTATAGGATGACAAGTTACAGGACTAAAAGTCTAGACAGACACAATGAGACCGTGACTCCACCTAGCGACAACACAATGTCACCGCGTGTTTCTTTGTCATGCCTACTAGCCAGATCGGTTTGTGCTTTAGTCAACGTCTCATTTCTAGCCGTGCTAAACATTCCTGAAGAATGGAAAAATACCAACTACACCATTTCTATACTGTTAATAGAATATACAGTGGGGAGAACAAGTATTTGATACGCTGCCGATTGTGCAAATTTTCCTACTTACAAAGCATGTAGAGGTCTGTAATTTTTTTATCAAAGGTACACTTCAACTGTGAGAGACGGAATCTAAAAACAAAAATCCAGAAAATCACATTGTATGATTTAAGTAATTAAATTAGCCTTTTATTACATGACATAAGTATTTGAACACCTACCAACCAGTAAGAATTCCGACTGTAATAATATAATACAATGGGTTCTGTCAAGAAAACCATTGACAATAATAATAATAATCACTAATGAAATACACTCTTACTCTTTTAAAGCAGTGTGTGTTAGTGAGTGAGTCTGTCTGAAAACTAGCCATCAAATGCTTGCTTCCTCTGTCCTTGTTTCCTCCACTACTCTTTTGAAAGTGCATTTGTACTTTGAACGGGAGGTGAGAAATGGAGGAAACAAGGGGAGAATCTCAATTTCATTTCCCTGATTCCTCAGGTCCTCTCTCCTTGCCTCTTTCTCAAAAACCCATTGGATAAGAAGGTGAAAGGGAAGGGATGTCTGACCTTCTCATCCAATGGGTTTTCAAATCAAAATCCTATTTTATTTGTCACATGCGCACAACAGGTTTTTATTGTGAAATGGTTAATTACAAGCCTTTTCCTAACAACGCAGATTTAAAAAGAAAGAAAATGTGGAAAAAGGAAATAGTAACACAATATTAAAGGAATAACGAGGCTATATACAAGGAGTACCGGTACCGGGTCAATGTGCTGAGGTACCAGGTAGTAACGAGGCTATATACAAGGAGTACTGGGTCAATGT
>NW_019947462.1:13234-23710 GCF_002910315.2 Salvelinus sp. IW2-2015 | reverse complement strand
TGTGTGCATTGATAAGCCCGGTACGGGTATATTTGCCACCGACCCGCATCAGGTAAGGCTAGATTGGGCAAAAATTGAGCCAAAGGAGTGTAATGATAGTGCAGCTCACCCAAGCGTATACTGTCCCTCCCAAGTCCGTTCTCTCGGACGTCGAGACACAGAAACATAAATTGCAACTGCTCTACGTCGACAGTGGTTCCCACTACGGAACTCGAGTTATTTACCACATTGTACCCTCACTCATGAGCTGTTTTATTGTTCACTAAGACAACCACGTGTACTGCATATCTTGCCGAGCGCGTGTAGAGTAAATCATCAATTCTAGGCATGAACATCTGGCAAGATCTCGTACAAATGATCAACAATAAACAACAAAAGCTACTACAGATGACCGACCATAGCGTCACGGATCCTAAGGTAAGTTCACTCCGACTCATGCTAACACATTCAGCACCCTTATCCTGCACACAAAAATACCACAGAGTAACGCACTACAGAGCGTGATCGTGAGAACTACAGAGCCACACCAAGTTTGCCTGATGAAGCCCACTACCTCCATCACTTTCTCTGACTTTTCTATACTCACATTGGTCTCTTATCTATGAGGTGACTGAATGAATCCAACAAGTGGCGGTGCCTCAGTTTCCCGGAAACCACCTAAGTATAGCATTATATTAGCTATACTCACTATCCAGTCTTTAGCCCAATCAAGTGTAAACACCACTCAAGTCCTCGTTTTTACCCCGTACCGTGCCACCTTAAGGTAGTGAGCTGCGATTGCCCTCTACGCAAAAAGAGAATGACTCAATTTTAGGACGAACTCGCTTCTCATATTACTTCAGCAGATACAGTTCCTGTACATCATATTACAACAAGGCATATAGGATTTGTCGTGACCACAAACCACTGCGACAGTGATCTTCAACGGTCACAATAGTCGTGTGTATTTACAAAAATGTGATGGAAATGAGTCCAAACTTAACAGAGGAGCAATCTGTGGCGCGCTCAACTCGTCTGCAGACCCCGGCCCTAAAATCCTAATCGTAACCATAACTAAAAGTGCATTGAAAAACTTTGTACTAACAAAGTACCCTCACGAGTTGGATCGAGCGCAATATTGAAAGCCATCAGTTGGTCACCATTAGTGCATAACTAGGCCACTCGCTGTGAATATCGATTTTTAGAGAATTAAATCACGCCTCCCTAGCCTAAACGTCATGCGTTATACAGCGTGCGCCTTAGCAGAGACCCGCACCGGCAATTCATGGCGGAATTATGTTTCACCATTTTTCCAACAATAAATACGAATTAATAGCATAATAGCTGAGCCCTCTTACTAATGGTCCTCCGACCAGCATCCGTGCCATCAGAATCTTGGCAACGGTGCTTGCCTAAGTGTGGTTGCCTAGACTAGCAGAGTCCGTCTAGCTTGGCTTTGAAAGATTCCTCTTCAACCATGTAATTAGCATGCTGAGACGTAGCACACTGTATGCCCCGCGGATACAGAAGGTAAATGTTCCAGCACCTCACAAGACCGCCCGTCGTAGACACAAGGTGGAAGACTTCGAGCAAAATCACAACCCGGTAACAGAGCTGCTTTGCAATTAAGCTGCTATCTAAAGAGTCCTGCGTTTAAATTAACCGTGACCTATACTGAAGTTGTCCAGCCATGGTTATTTGAGACCCTGATCCAAAAAACAATAAAATCAGAGCGGATCCGGACCAGTAACAGAACAGACTGCTAGAGAGAGACCGAAACCTTTTCCCTGACTGCCAACCTGAACTTGGGTGTCGCCCTCCCCTGCGTCAGGCACCAGCGCTGTTCGAACAAGAATGGAAATCGCCCTGCATCGCCGTCTTTCCTTTCAACGCCCGATTATATCAGCCCTCCCGCAAACGACAGTCCGATTGCGCTATCTCCGAACTCTCATATCCTAGGTCTGCAACTGTCCTCTATCTGATCTAGGAGTTGTGAGACGGGCATCGTTTATGCCCGTCTCCTGCCATGTAGCAGCCAATATCCTTTAAAAAGGGCAGAATCCTTTGTTATATCACCGACCCTGAAACAGAGACCTCGATTCTCCAGAGAAACCCTTCGTGCACTTGCTCTGACAGGTCAAGTTAGCTGCTCACGCCATGAGATTCGCTGCGTCTTCTACTTCGAACGCATCCAGGTAATCTCAATCAAAAGCCGTCCGTTTTTAGCTAAGACATAGGAGCGTGCACGTGGTCTTGTCTCTACCGTACCCCAATATATTAGAATAAGAGTTAACCTACTTCACCGTATTGCTTGATCCCGAAGCGCCGCTAACAATTGAGTCACGATCAATGTTTACTTATGGGACACAAAGTTTTTCCAATAAGTCGATGATCAAGTCCATGTCCCAGCGCTAATAATGCAGCGAGAAAGGGTCCAATCTCATAGAAAAAGGCGATATCCTTCACCAAGAGCCCGATGTACCTCAGGCTAAAGATCACATCAACTTTGACCAGCAGTACCATGCAACCAATGGCCAGCACTGATTCTGCAGTAACACGTGAAACACACACCGCAAGACATGACATCTATCTTATCGCGTGTGGCTAGGCCAAGCCGTAACCAAGATTGGATTCGGTTGATTGAAACCAGGCCAAAGGAATAAAGATTAACTTACCAAAGGGCTCGTACGAGTCGTATTATAATGAAAGTACTTACTTAGCCGTGTTGTGTGTGTGTGTGTGTGTGTGCTCTATAGGAAGACTTATGTTGCAGCACTTTATATAACCCTACAGTGTTCAGTGTAGTAAAAAACAGTTTATCATTGAACCTACAATCCTAGGGACTGAGGCCGCTAGGTACTTTTTCAACTGGTCTGCAGGCTGTTTGGATTCATTTCCCTCAGTTTTTGTAAATGGTATCCAGGTAACCCTCTCGAGGTGTGAAAGCCCATGTGTTCAGCTGCGCCACTTTTTGCAAGGTCAGTTATGAGCGGTCCCAGAAGCCCGCTCCCAGCCGCATATGCGATTTTGCCGTCCTCGAAGAGCCCAAGTCCAGAGCATGAGCGTCCAGAGGCCCTGTATGAGCCCTCCGACTCGGGACGCTGCTTTCCATAAGTCCCTCCTCTACCATGCCCTCCATATGAATTCTATTGAACGACTTCCCAAGTCCGTCCCTGTCAGGTCGCGAATCGCGGCAGACCATGACCGTCCAAAAGGTCCTATTGCAAAACACCGTTTCTCTGTCCTTGAAGATGTCTCCTCATTGATGATACCCCGACCTTGTCCCAGCGAGCGTCCTAGTAGCGGCCATAAGCCGCGTCCAACAGTCTGTAGTTGAACTTGTACGGGGCCCTGAGATATCGATACACCTTGTCCAGTTTGGAACTCCGGCTTTCAAGCGACACCGTCCATTGCCGACCGATTAATTCACCCAGCTTGCAGGCAGGTGTTCAACCCTGCCGTGCTGTCAGCGTGCCGAAATAGCCATGCAATGCCATTAGAACAGATCCTGGGCCCTAGTCAACCCGAACCGGTCTATCTGTCACATATTGCAGATCTGAAGACGCTACCATAGGCCGTGTCCGAGGCGATGACCGTCCGAGCCGTCAGCCAGCCTGACGTCCGAGCCGTCAGCCAGCCAAAAGGCTTACAGACCAGCCAGCCAGGATCGCCGGTCATTCTGGTGTTGCCCCTCATTGCTGTGTTGCCCCATTCTGGTTTTGCCTCTTCGGCATTCTATGGTGATGTATGCTCCGCCTTATCCCCGCCTCATAACGAGAATGCTTGGCATCCCTTCACTTTCCAATATCATCACGGTGGTTATATCTGTGTCCTCCATATCACATAAGTGTTGCCCCCCTATCAAATTGTATATTTGCCTTAGGTAGGTCTATTATATATTAGCAGAGTTATGCCTACGGTGGATGAATTCTAGGTGAGGGAACAAGAAGCGGGGAGTTTAATTTTTCTCATGGTTGTCGGCGATGCAAGCTGGTGGGACCTCTTACATTACCTTGAGTAAGATCACCTTCCCTTACTTCTACCACCGTTGTGCAGATGCCCACCAGACCTCCCCCTGAACGTGTGCTGAGTGTGTCCAAGCATCAGGCCCCGTTCCGCCACCCTTAGGGGGGGGTTGTCACCCGTCCCTGAACTTATCGGTTATTTTGTCTTAATGTGTGTAGTGTCATGGACACGCGTCCTTGATGAGACTGGATACTTTCCAAACTCTCCATTGGTGTTCTTTCCTAATGTTTTGTTGTTGTCAAAAATATATGGCGATGCGTTGCAAGAGTTGCTGGTCCTATAGCGATTCTTCCTCCATATTGGACAGCCAGGCGAGTCATATTAGCTGTATGTGCTTGTTCCGTGTACCTACTATATGAACGAGTTTCAATTAGTGATCGGTAACGTGATTTTCGTTGCTCATGTGTGTCGGTATCTGTAGGGATACGAGGCGTTGTTTGTCCCAGAATTACTACCAAAGTCGCACTTGTCGTCTGCACTCAAGTAACCTGGCTGGCTCTTTCCCTGATTCCTAAGGTTGTATTTTGTTCTGTCCTGTTTCTATAGGCGAATTTATGATAGGCATATTTCTCCTGTTCGATGGAACCCCAAGTTTTATGTTGCTGGTGTTTAATGTAGTTCGGATAGTTACACAGTCTTCATAATGACTCCCAGATCTCGTTTTAATGTTCTTTATTCTAGGTTTATTAGTAAGTATCGTGTAGAGTTTTACACTCCGTTCTTTAATTATGACCAATCTTTAGTTGTGTCCTTGTTCAATTCTGACTGAGACACACTTGTGTTCCCACCGAACCAATCTCCTTCTTCCTCTTTAGCGTTTTTTGAAGGAGAGAGGAGCGATTCCTGACAGCTCAACCACATACTTAAGCTCTCTAGAATCTCGCTCGTCTGTTGTTTAAGAATTGGAATACATCCTTCCACGACAGCAACTATATCCAACCGATCTCTTCATTGTATTATCAGAGATACACATTATCCAAGTCGACCGACACTGACGGTTAAGTCCTCTTAATCCTGTTCATAAAAGAGGAGACAAACATCATGAGAGACCACGACCTCTTGTTAGGAGTGTGTCATAAGAATATTCGAGGCCTAAAAAAACAATCTATGCAGCTCCAATATCTGTTTAAAGCATGTTCTTCTGTTAATTCTTATGAGTATGAACCACATCGAATTGAAATGCAACCAAACCACTTCTATGGCCCTGATTGTCCTCCGATAAGTTTTCAGGAGATCAAACATCCTCGATGCAAGGAAATGAACAACTTTTACATTCCCTTTATAGCGTGTGTATTAGTCAGAGTAACATCTGCCAACTTAGTCTTTACTGTTGTTTAGAGGTGAGAACCATGTATTACCAAATGACTTTGTTAGTCATTAGGCAATGGTTTATTGATGAATACATCCATGGACCCCGACACTTTTAAGTGAGTACTGTGTGGTTAGAGAAACATCATGACCAACTTTAGTGTTCTGTCGTTGTCAGAAGAAGACAGTACTCGTCCTGGGATTGCCAGCGCAACTTTAGTCTTATTTTTTAGCAGAAATAATGGAAAACAATTGCGAGCAGTACCAGAGAATCCTTGACAATATCTTGTGAATCTTTACATAGCTCTGTCTTCACAGAGAAACCTACTACAGGACCTCCACGGACTGGAGTGCAGACAACATTTAGCTCTTTCCACTGATCAGTGAATACGAAGAACCGCCACTCTAAATCGCACACACTTTCCTAGTGTGTCCCATGTTTGACGGAGAAAGTAGGCTTCCGGACAAGTCTTACCAACTTCCTTTGTTAAGCTGCTTTCAGAAAAGTGAGCCTCCGCGACACCAAACATTCCAGCGGTGATTCAGTGTTCTCTTAGAAATCGACATCATTCCGTTGGAGAGAGACCCCATTATATAGTCTATAGCCTGGTGTTCAGATGATAAGCCAATCTCAATCTAAAATGCACCTTGCAACCTATTAGCATTGAATGTAAGTGCTGTGTTATTAAGAAATCGAACCAATCACATGACCAACGTGTAGTTTACCACTTGCCCTTATAGGCTTACTGTTTTAGAGAAACATCATGACCAACTTTTTTGTTACCGTGCTTGTTTAGAGAATACCCAAGAACGAATCTCCCAATGGACCAACTAAGATGCTCCGTTGCCTAGTAAGTGCTCTCAACAATGTTTTAGTGAGCTTAAGACTCATACAAGCGTGACCCAGAGCTTTTAGTCTTTACAGTTTATTTCAGAATGATAAGAGCCATACTCACACATACACTACACCCAACTAACTATACAGTTATCTCGTCGTTTACAGCGTACAGCACACACAACCATCCATGCCCAACTTTAGTACTTTTTACTACTCTATATAGAGAAAACATCTACAGTTCATGTCCAACGCACGAGAGCGTTTAGTGGCTCCTCTGTGTGTTTTGTAGGAACATATTCTAGTAGCAATCCCATCACACTTTAGGCTCTGTATTTATCCGCAAGTACACAATGTCAAGAATTCGACGGCACCACTTTAGTTTATCTGCCGTGGATTTAAGGCTGAGAGAGAGTTGAGCAATCATGACCCACTGTGACAATATTCTGCTCCTCTCGTGTCGGTTTTTTCGACGAGAGACCATCACTCTAAGATGAAGGCGCAGGAGACTAATCTAGAATATGCTATCTCAGGTGGATCTTACCCATAGATGTAAACAACTCCTGACCAAGTATTTATTCTAGAACCTTGAAGCAGTTCCGAAGCCATTCTTCCCTAGATAATCTCTTATAACCTGTTCTCCCAATTTTTCGCGGGCATATGGTTTCTGTATCCTACACACCAGCTCACCAATCTGCGTGCTCTCTTCCGCACTAACTGTTCTGGGAACCTCTATCTACCCTCCCATCTCTCTCTCTTTCCCTTCTGTTTCTGACTCTCTACCTCTCTCTCTCCCTTTCCCTCCTGTTTCTGACTCTCTCCCCTCCCTCTCTCTCTCTTTCCCTCTGTTCTGACTGTCTCCCCTCCCTCTCTCTCTCTTCCCCTCTGTTCTGACCCTCTACCCTCCATCTCTCTCTTTCCCTCTGTTCTGACTCTCTACCCCTCCCTCTCTCTCTCTTTCCCTCTTTTCTGGACTCTCTACCCTCCCTCTCTTCGCTGTCCCTCTGTTCTGACTCCTACCCTCCCCTTCTCTCTCTTTCCCTCTGTTTCTGACTCTTCTACCCCCCCTCTCTCTCTCTCTCCTCTTTCCCTCTGCTTCTGACTTCTCTACCCTCCCTGCCTCTCTTTCCCTTCTTTCTGACTCTCTACCCTCCCTCTCCCTCTCTTTTCCCTCTGTTCTGACTCTCTACCCTCCCTCTCTGCTCTTTCCTCGTCTGACTCTTACCACCCCTCTTCTCTGACTCTACCCTCATCTCTCTCTCTTTCCTCTGTCTGACTCTCTCCCTCTCTCTCTCTCTTTCCGTCTCTGTTCTGACTCTCTACCCCCTCTCCTCTGTTCTCCTCTACCTCCTCCCTATTCTTTTTCTGACTCATCTCCCCTCCCTCTACCTCTTTCCCTCTGTTCTGACTCTCTACCCTCCCTCCTCTCTTCCCTCTGTTCATGACTCTTACCCCCCTCTCCTCTCTTCCCTCTGTTCTGGATCTCTACCCTCCCTCTCTCTCTTTCCCTCAGGGCTCCAGATCCTCTATCAGTTTTTCCTTTTTTTGGGAAACTTTTCTCCTACCCTTCCTAGTTATAATATTAATAGCAACTATCAGATGTTGTGTGGGTGCCTGGACATCAGGACATGAAGAGTTGGATCTGCTAAATAACTCTCTTTGGACTTGCATATCCCGAAGATCGATTAGACATACGTACATGTGGACAAGAGACCTGAAAGGCATAAAGATAGCGGTATGCTTCCTGCTGCAAATAAGTCATCTCCTCGAGTGCCAATCTCTTGACAAGGACATATGTACTGGGACTCTGCATTGTGGAGTGAGAATGAGTACTAGACAGCTCCCCAAATACAGGTTGTTCCAAGTTGTAGCGTCATACCCATTATGGGTTATTGTGTGTAGATTGATGAGGGGAAAAAACTATTTAATCCATTTTAGAATAAGGCTGTAACGTGACAAAATGTGTAAAAAGTCAAGGGGTCTGAATACTTTCTGAATGCACTGTATATCAGTATATTAGACTCTCTCTCTCTGCAGTGATGTTGTTTTCATCACTTCTGGTTTAACACTGACATCAAGTGGTGATTGTCCAAACTGCACCAGTGTTAAGATAAAAAGCGAGAGAGAGCAGACAGAGAGTGTGTGAGAGAGAGAGAGCATAGAGCAGGCTGAGAGAGAAGAGAGAGAAGAGAGCAGAGCAGAGAGAGAGAGCAGAGCAGAGAGAGAGCAGAGAGCAGAGAAAAGAGAGAGAGCAGAGAGAGAGAGGGTAAGAGCAGAGAGAGAGCAGGCTGAGAGCGTAGGCTGAGAAAGCAGAGAGAAGAGAGCAGGCTGAGAGAGCAGAGAGCATTAGAGACGAGAGAGCAGAGACCGGAGAGCAGGCTGAGAGAGCAGAGAGAGGGTAGAGAGAGCAGAGAACAGAACGAGAGATCAGAGAGAGCAGAGAAAAGAGAGAGAAGAGAGCAGAGAACAGAGAAGAGAGAGAGCAGAGGAAGAGAGCAGAGAACAGAGAGCAGAGAGAGCATAGGGAGTGAGAGAGCAGAGGGCAGAGAACGAGAGCAGAAGAGCAGAGAAAAGAGAAAGAGCAGCAGAGCAGAGAGAGAGCAGAGAGAGCAGAGAACAGAGAGAGCAGAGAGGGAGAGAGAGCAGAGGGCAGAAAGAGAGAGAGAGTAGGGAGAGGGTGATCAGAGAACAGAGAGAGAGCAGAGAACAGGCTGAGAGAGGGAGAGAGCAGAGAGAGAGAGAGTAGGAAGATTTGAGAACAGAGAGAGAGAGAAGCGTGAGAGAGAAGAGGGGGAGAGAGAGCATGGGGAGAGAGAAGAGAGCAGAGAGGGCAGAGAGAGAGCAGAGAGGGCAGAGAGAGAGCAGAAAGAGAGAGAGAAGAGAGGGAGAGAGAACAGAGAGAGCAGAGAGAGGTAGCGCAGAGAGAGTAGAGAGAGAGAGAGCAGAAAGCAGGCTGATAGAGCAGAGAAAAAGAGAGCAGAGGGGGAGAGCAGAGAGGGCAGAGAGAGAGAGCAGAGAACAGGCTGAGAGAGCAGTGCGAGAGAGGGAGAGAGCAGAGAGAGAGAGAGAGAGCAGGAAGATTTGAGAACAGAGAGAGAGTGAAGCTTGAGAGAGTGTGTGTCCAGTGTGTCTGTGTGGTGTCCAGTGTGTGGTGTGTGTGTGTATGTGTTACAGTGTGATTGTGTACAGTGTGTGTGGTGTACAGTGTGTGTGTGTAAGTGTGTGTTTGTGTACAGTGTCCAGTGTGTGTGTGTGTCCAGTGTGCGTTGAATGGTAATGTGTGGCCAGTGTGTGGTGTGTGTGTCCAGTGTGTGTGTGATGTATGTGTCCAGTTGTGTGTGTGTGTATGTGTCCAGTGTGTGTGTGTGGTCGCAGTGTGTCTGTGTGTGTGTCAGTGTGTCTGTGTGTGTGTCCGTGGGTGCGTGTGTGTGCTCCAGTGTGTGTGTGTGTGTATGTGTACAGTGTGTTGTGTACAGGTGTGTGTGTTGTACATGTGTGTGTGGTACAGTGTCAGTGTTTTTCGGGGGTATGTCCGTGTGTCCATGTGTGTGTGCCAGTTGTCGGTGGTCTTGTTGTGTGTCAGTGTGTGTCTGTTCAGTTGTGTGTGTGTAGTGGTCAGTTTGTGTGTGACAGTGTGTTGTGTACAGTGTGGTAGAGCAGATTTAAAGTAGATGTCACGCGTCAAAATTGATTGATGACCTATGTGAACCTATGTGACCGCTATGTGAACCCTATGTCCTGATGACGTGTGCATGCCCAAGGGCTGCCGGTCAGGCAAGCCTGGTGTTAGGGGGGGGCTGGGTGGGTGTCACGTGTCAAATTTGATGGATGACCCTAAGTCCGGCTGTCAAAAATTTGATTAATGACCCTAGGTCCTGTTGTAGGAAGCATGCACATATTTGGGCTTCCGGTCAGGACATCCTGGCAGGGTGGGGGTCTTTGGGTTGAGTAAGTGTCAAGCTGTCAATGTCCTAAATCAAAAAATCATGATTTATGACCCTATGTAATGATTGATGACCCAATGGCGTGTGAGAAG
The DNA here is from genome assembly GCF_002910315.2 of Salvelinus sp. IW2-2015. NCBI lineage: Eukaryota > Metazoa > Chordata > Actinopteri > Salmoniformes > Salmonidae > Salvelinus > Salvelinus sp. IW2-2015. The sequence goes on along the minus strand of NW_019947462.1, from coordinate 13,526 downwards.
GGGGGCATGCACATATTTGGGCTTCAGGTCAGGACATCCTGATGGTTAGGGGGGCTTTGGGTTGAGTAAGTGACCAGGTGTCAGGTCAACCTGTTCCTGGATGTCTAGTGTTGGGGGTTGTTAATGAACTTTTCAAAGAGGCTGGCTTTGCAGAAGCCTTATAAAGCCCAGAACAATGCATGTTTAAGATTGTACAAGATAAACCCCATAAATTTAAACAAAAATGACACATATGGCAATTTTATGGTAATGTTATGCTCGGCTTGTCATGAACCCAGGACCAAAGCATGAG
>NW_019947462.1:1782-7800 GCF_002910315.2 Salvelinus sp. IW2-2015 | reverse complement strand
GAAGTTCTGTGTGAAGCTCCAGAATGTTTTAAAGGATTTTTGGGTACGAGTGAGGGCCACATGTCTTACATATTCCAGCCGGAGGATTCTACGGTAAAGATCTTCAACGCCAGTGGCCCCAAACCCGTTTATCCGGCAAAACCTGGGAGTTTTCCCCCTGCTCTGGGCATGAGAGAATGGCTAAACATCAGGCTGGCTCTTTGTAAAATTGAACAGGTCCTGAGTGGTACACCTGTGCCAGGCTATGCGTTGGAAGAACAGGTCTTCGGCCGCAGTGATCTCAAGGCTCTAAGAATTGCTTCAATGGACTATAGCCCTGACAACAAAGTGACAATTTTAGCCTGTGAAGTTTATGATGCGGGTAATGCTACAAAGTCTGTCAATTCTCCTGTAGCTTCCAGAGCACGCAAACATGTAAACTTTTTTATTCCTGTGTTTAGTTTTAAATGGGTGGATTATCCAATTTTCATAACACTTATGAATAAGCTGGACATTCTCTTCAAAAATCGTGAACAGTTAAGGCGCTGGCCTCGGCTGTCCTTGAGACATAGCCAGGACCAAAAGGCCCGACGTAGGATCTACCCCTGGAGTGAAAACTTACCAAGTGTTGATGAACCTTGCAAGAGATCCCGGCATTTTGATGACCAACTGGACACTGACAATGGGGGGTGGTTGCATCAGATCCCTGGATCTGTAAGAAAGGCATCGTAAAATACCTTAATAATGTAAGGCTATAAACTGTATGTACTAAATATTTTGAATGAAATAAATGGTTTTAAAAGCAGAATCTCACCATGTCATGAACGCGTTAGTTTGTTCACTCTTAGCGCAGTCTGTCCCTGAGAAAAAAAAAAAACTTGCTGAAAAAGCCATGTGCGATCGTGTGTGTGCGTGCGTGCGTGTGCTGTCGTGTATGTGTGTGTGTTTCAAAAACAGAGAAAAAGGGGCGGGGTGTGTGTTCAAAAATGCCCATGCATCTGCGCTCAAGGCTCTCTCGCTCTCTCTCTCTCTATGCAGGGGGGTCGTTTGAAACCATGGTTTACACTAGCCGGCAAAACAGATGCCTACCCCCCAAACAAAAATATTGTGTCTTACGCCTCCTAAACACAAAGGCCTTTCAAAAACTAATTTTAGTTGGGCTAAAAAGTCATTCAGCCCAGCGATGTCGAGACCTCCCCACCCCAGCATCTAGATGCTAGCCCCCCGGAGATTTTAGAATATCAAAAAGGTACCTAATGTTTAGACACCCCCAATACCATGTGTTTGAACCAAATACCTTAGGCTTCAAAGATTCCTTTGGGCGGGTTTTTAGCGCGGAAAAAAACGTCAACCCGATGCTATGTGAAATCATACCGTACTTTCTCTAGTTAGTGGGGGACAAACTCTATTGACAACCGCTACGATGGCTATTCAATGTACAACAGGGGTCTTCTGTAACAAGCAATACGTGTTAAATATGGGCCACAGTCAATCATGACAGCCTCTTTATGAAAGGCCTTTACTTATGACTTAAGACAGAATAATTTTAATACGGCAGCTTATTCATTGAAGCTGTGGGATAAATCAGGTGTTTCTAGGTGGGCTTAAACAAATCTACAGTGAAACAAAAGTGTACATTTTACACACATGTTTATTGACTTTTAAAAAGACCACAGTAACATGACAGATATAGTGGAGATGCTCCAAAAATCGGCTATTGGATATTCAATGTACAACAGGGGTCTTCTGTAACAAGCAATACGTGTTAAATATGGGCCACAGTCAATCATGACAGCCTCTTTAGGAAAGGCCTTTACTTATGACTTAAACAGAATAATTTTATACACAGCTTATTCCTTAATGCTGTGGGATAAATCAGGTGTTTCTAGGTGGGCTTAAACAAATCTACAGTGAAACAAAAGTGTACATTTTACACACATGTTTATKAACTTTTAAAAAGACCACAGGAACATGACCGATATAGTGGAGATGCATGCTACACAAATCTGCTAGTGGATATTCAATGTACAACAATAGTCTTAGGTAACAAGCAATACCTGTTAAATATGGGCCACAGTCAATCATGACAGCCTCTTTATGAAAGGCCTTTACTTATGACTTAAACAGATTCATTTTCTACCCATCTTATTCATTAAAGCTGTGTGCATACCCCAGGATTTACATGACGGACGGATTATCTACCCATGGAGGGAAAACTTACGGAGCTTTGAGGGAGTGTGCAAGCGTCTTAGCGATCGGATAATGGTCAGGGGCTAACCAGGACCTATATCTGTAAGAAAGGCATAGTAAAATACATTAATTATGAACGGCTATAAACTGTATGTACTAAATATTTTGAATTAAATAAATGGTTTTAAAATTGTATCTCACCTTCTAACGATAGGAATAAGTCCTTTACTTCTATCACCAAGCATGCCCCCGGAGAAAAAAACTTGCAGAAAAAGCCATGTGCGCGCGTGTGTGTGTGCGTGCGTGTGCTGGAGTGTATGCGTATGTGTGTGTTTCAAAACAAAGAAAACGGGGCGGGGTGTGTGTTCAGAAATGGCCAGGCGTCTGCGCTCAAGGCTCTCTCTCTCTCTCTTTACAATATACGTCAAAACAGAGGCCGACCCCCAAACAAAAAAGTGTGTCTTTGTCTTACGGCCACTTACGAATCATTAACAACATGTCAAAACATAATTTATGTTTTAGGGTCTAAAACAGAGGCTGTAGGGTTTTAAAAAGTCAATCAGTCCCTCGTTGTCTAGAACTCCCAAACCCCAGGGCTTGAAACGTACATACGTTGTCTATTTACCGGTTAGTATGTAGAATATCCTAGGGGGGTAATAAGGTTTAGCCACACCAATCCCTTTGTTTGAACCAAATAACTTAGGAGTTAAATATAGCTGGGGTCTAGTCCTGAAAAAAAAACGTCACCCCCCGGCTATGTAAACTCATTCCGTACTATCACGACTTTTGAGCCAAGGCCGCAAACTTCTCAACGAGTCTAGTGAAACAGATAGTTTCCCACTGTTAGCCTCGTTTTAGCGCAGTTACACACATGCAGGACAGCAGAATTGTTATCGGACTGACCCGTTAAAAAGATAATCTGGGAAACCCTCCTAATGGACCTTTCTATAGGTTAGTTCGTGAAATAAATATATATATATATGCTGTATATTAGATTTAGCATGCGGGGACTTGTTTGAACATTGTGAATGTTATAGTAATATTAAACAGGAGTTATAGGGGTTTTAACCGATGACAACAATGATTATTTTATTTAAGTCAAATGTACATATTCATGTAATTTAAAACGTTCGCAGGATATGCAACATTAAGCCATCTGCATCCCGGGGATAAAGGATATGGAACCGCCTTCATTAGAAAGGAATTCCGAAGAGCAACGGATGGACACAGACTTTTACGAGATATCTATATGTAAACTGTATATATTTTTTATGCTAAAATGTACACCCGAAATCGAAAATCATACAACCCTGGAGGACATAATCGAAACGGAAGGGGGGTACCCCCGGAACATGAAGAGTAAAACATTGAATTCGGACGATTTCCCCGCTTCAAAGGACATTTCGGAGGTCTCTGATTTGCGGTTGTTTGTGATGGGCAGAAAACAGGTTAAGGAAAACTCCGAGACTGAAACAACATTCAGTCATGCTATTCTAAAACAGGAAGACAACGATTTTTACAGATATTCAGAAACAGAAGGACAATAATTATCATTATAATTTGTTTTTTAAATATATTTTTTAGGCCATATGTTAAATGGACGTATTCTTATAAGTTAAAATGTATCTATTTCGTATAAATACAGGTTAACATTATCTAACGTTTGTATGATACCCAGAGGCTACAGGGCATAATGGATTGGGAACCGACAGAGTTAGACGGGGATTCTCAGAAGCAAACTGCGTCAGGTCCTTTACGTGGCCCATTCACTAATACACTATTTTCGGCGTAAGTCCCCCCACCCGACTACGGAAGAGCAGATGAAACAGAGACAATTCTGCGGGCTTGTACTGAAGGCCTTAACCTAACTCCAAACACAAGCAAGCACCCCAGGACAGATAAAACGATAGACGGTGAATCTTTCCTTCCTCATGGAACTTTTTTGAAGGGGTGTTGAATATTAGAGGTTATGTTTGTATATATATATATATATATATATATATATATATATATTATCTAAGAATGATTGGTATTAATTCTAGGCATTTACAGGTATGTTTTTAAAAATCTAGGCTATTTATACAATGAAACATTGTTTTTATTCATACTGTTTGTAAACAATAGCTGCTGCCCCCTTAGGGTCTACTTGAACCGCTTATTAAATCAGACCTCTCAGACCAGAAAGTATGATTAGAAACCATGGCAAAATATATTCAATCTGTGATTAGAAACGATAATTAGAAGCTATGACAAAACTATGATCAAACGATGATAATAAACTATGAACAACTATGAAGACAGGGCTGTATGTGTGTGAATGATGAGCTATTATTTAAGTGTGTAATATTACTCTCTCTCTCTCTCTGTCAGGCTATGAAAAGACAAAGAGAAGGACAGACTCCTGAGTGTTGATAGGTCTTAGATTTTTATAGACAGGGTATCTGTAAAACACAATGTGACAACTATTGAGATGCAAAAAGGGGTTTTCAGAAATATATTTGGTTGACAGATTTGTATTATTTATAAAAGTAATATAAAAATGATTGAATCTTTAGTATTATTATGTTACATGCGAGACATACCCAGAAATGTCAGCGTAGACAACTTACAAGAATGTGTTTACCAGGCCGTGATGAAAACATTTTAAAGGAGCTTTAATTCAAACATGCAAAGATATATATTTGAACAATTACCAACGTTAAAAACTGTTGTTACAATATCACAAATAATGTTTCTCGGACTAACACACTGTAGAGTTTCCTATTTACTAAAGAACAATCACTAAGACAAAACACAAAAAGTTGTAATACAATCAGTTACATGGCATTATATATGGAAAACAGGTACATTTTGAAAGATTATGTTGTTGATGTGATTTAAAAATTCATTTCTCAATTTAGGATAATACGTTTATTTTTATACTTTACTTAAATTGATTATTTCTTGCCTCATCCAGGCTAATACACTACCAAGCCATGCAAACAGCTAGGGATTAACCCAGAACAGTTGTGGGTCTTTTTTTTTTTTTTTTTTGGAACAATAAATGATCAGAATACCAATAGGCTGATTTGATCCTCAAACCTATCAGACATCCTAAATGCACAGACATATGCAAAACATAAAACTCTGACAAGAAAACAATGAAAATCTAAACATGACTACATGCCCTGCCATTATTTTTTAGTTCCCATCCACCAATGGTTGAATTTGGTACTTTTTCTATGTAGATGCACCGAGCCTCCAAGTGGCTGGAGACATACAACAGGCTAAATTAAAATGACCCAGTATGTGAAAAGCGGGGGTCAAATGTATTTTTTTATGTTTGGTTTTTGTTACAACCAACAGGGCTTCCTAACATTCGACATAACTAGTAAGCCTTACGCGGGAGATTAGAACTCAAAAGTATAGGGGGTAAGAAAGATCATAAGGTAATTTCAATTTTCGGTTTAGGGGTTAATAACTTTAGGGAAAACAATATTCACACTATGTGGATTATAAACATGTTAGAGAGCCATCACATCATGATGTAACAGGGTGAGTGGCGATTCAAAGTACAACAGGAGCTTCTGAAACTGCAATACGTGTTAAATATGTTACATACAGCCAAACTGAGTGGTTTCACAAACTCCTTTAAAGTTTTGTAAGAAAGTGTAACAGCCTCATTCAACAGTCTAGAGATTAACCTAGAGACACCAAAAACATCAAACTTTAGAGCAGCTTGGAGTTATTCCCCATGTAAGGTGGGCAAAGAGTTGATTTCTAACCCTGTACATACCAAAGGAATTCCAGAGTTAGCAAACCCTAACACTGGGTATGATAACTCTGACTCGTATGTCTAATGATTATTGG
>NW_019947462.1:0-1486 GCF_002910315.2 Salvelinus sp. IW2-2015 | reverse complement strand
GCCTGTTACTACTTTCTTACAAAACCTTTAAAGAGAGTTTGTGAAACCACTCAGTCTTGGCTGTATGTAGAACATATTTAACACGTATTGCAGTTTACAGAAGCCTCCTGTTGTACTTTGAATCGCCACTCAGCCCTGTTACATCATGATGTGATGGCTCTCTAACATGTTTATAATACACATAGTGTGAATATTGTTTTCCCTAAAGTTATTAACCCCCTAAACCGAAATATGAAATTACCTTTATGATCTTTCTTACCCCCTATTACTTTTGAGTTCTAATCTCCCGCATAAGGCTTCCTAGTTATGTCGAATGTTAGGAAGCCCTGTTGGTTGTAACCAAAACCAAACATAAAAAATACCTTTGACCCCCAGCTTTTCACATACTGGGTCATTTTAATTTAGCCTGTTGTATGTCTCCATCCACTTGGAGGCTCGGTGCATCTACATAGAAAAAAGTACCAAATTCAACCATTGGTGGATGGTAACTAAAAAAAAAATAATAATGGCAGTGCATGTAGTCATGTTAAGATTTTGCATTGTTTTCTTGTCAGAGTTTTATGGTTTTGCATATGTCTGTGCATTATAGGATGTCTTGATATTTTTGAGGATCAAATCACGCCTATTGGTATTCGTGATCATTTATTGTTCCAAAAAAAAAAAAGACCCACAACTGTTCTGGGTTAAGTCCCTAGCTGTTTGCATGGCTTGGTAGTGTATTAGCCTGGTATGAGGCAAGATAAATAATACAATTTAAGTAAAGTATAAAATAAACCGTATTATCCTAAATTAAGAAATGAATTTTAAAAAATCACATCAACAGCATAATCTTTCAAAATGTACCTGTTTTCCATATATAATGACATGTATACTGATTGTATTACAACTTTTTGTGTTTTGTCTTAGTTATTGTTCTTTAGTAAATAGGAAACTCTACAGTGTGTTAGTTCGAGAAACATTATTTGGGATATTGTAACAAATGTTTTTAACGTTGGTAATTGTATCAAATATATATCTTTGCATGTTTGAATTAAAGCTCCTTTAAAATGTTTTCATCACGGCCTGGTAAACACATTCTTGTAAGTTGTCTACGCTTACATTTCTGGGTATGTCTCGCATGTAACATAATAATACTAAAGATTCTAATCATTTTTATATTACTTTTTATATTAATACTAATCTGTCAACCAAATATATTTCTGAAAACCCCTTTTTGCATCTTCAATAGTTGTCACATTGTGTTTTACAGATACCCTGTCTATAAAAATCTAAGACCTATCAACACTCAGGAGTCAATGTCCTATCTCTTGTCTTTTTCATGGCCTGACAGAGAGAGAGAGAGAGAGTAATATTACACACTTAAATAATAGCTCATCATTCACACACATACAGCCCTGTCTTCATAGTTGTTCATAGTTTATTATCCTAGTTTGATCATAGTTTTGTCATAGCTTCTAATTATCATTTCTAATCACAGATTGAATAT
>NW_019947461.1:36885-44137 GCF_002910315.2 Salvelinus sp. IW2-2015 | reverse complement strand
AAAGGGGAGAGGCTTGCAAGCGCGAAGAACACCATCCGCAACCGTGAAGCACGGGGGTGGCAACCATCATGTTGTGGTGGTGTTTGCTGGCATGGAAAAAAAAAAAAGGAAAAAAAAAAAAGGAAAAGAAAAGGGAAAAGAAAAAAAGAGTGTCTGTTGGAGGGAACTGGTGCACTTCACAAAATGATGGCATCATGAGGGAGGAAAAATTATGTGGACATATTGAAGCAACATCTCAAAGACATCAGTCAGGAAGTTTAAAGTCTTGTCGCAAAGGGTCTTCCAAGTGGACAATGACCCCAAGCATAACTTCCAAAGTTGTTGGCAAAATGGCTTAAGGACAACAAAGTCAAGGTATTGGAGTGGCCATCACAAAGCCCTGACCTCAATCTTATAAGAAATTTGTGGGTAGAACTGAAAAGGCGTGTGCGAGCAAGGAGGCCTACAAACTGACTCAGTTACCACCAGCTCTGTCAGGAGGAATGGGCCAATCATCCAAATACTTACCAACTTTTGTGGGACAAGCTTGCCAACACCGTACCAGTTGACCCAATTAAAGCAACAATGCTACCAAATACTAATTGAGTGTATGTAAACTTCTGATCCCACTGGGAATGTGATGAAAGAAATAAAAGCTTAAAGAAATAATTCTCTCTACTATTTATTCGGACATTTCACATTCTTAAAAAAACATGGTGAATCCTAACTGACCTAAGCCAGGGAATTTGTACTTAGAATTAAATGTCAGGAATTGTGAAAAACTGATTTTAAATGTATTTCGCTAAGGTGTATGTAAACTTCCGAACTTTCTGATATATTTTGTACCAGTTGAGAAATTTGGGTCTTAATTCCCTGAGATCGGGATCCTTCTCTGGCAAAATCATTATTTTATTATTTAGTATTTTTGGGGTTTTACTGCAGGGCCTAGGTTCCTGGCAGGTTCTAGCAGTCCATGCTCTGCTGTAGCCATGTGCTGCTGGGTGACAGGCAGGCAATAGGTCATCTGCGAAGAGTAGGCATTTCAACCTCTGGCATTGTGGAGACTAATACCAGGGGGCTGAGGATTGTCTAGAATCACGTGGCCAATCGTTGATGTACATATTGAAGAGGCAGGCTTTCAGATCTTGGCATTAACCTGGGCGAAGGCCTGGTTAGAATTCTGTTATTTTCTTCGTCAATGTGTTAATGCTGCAATATGCCAGTATCATAGGATTTAATTATTATCAATATGTTTTCCCCTACTAACCACTTTCAATACACTTTGTAGAACTTCTGGTCTTATCCCACTCTCTCTCTCTCTCTTTGTGTCTCTCACTTGTGTGTCTCCCCTCTCTCGTTTCTCTCTCTCTCTCTCTGTGTCTCTTACTCTGTGTTGTGTCTCTCTGTCTCTCTCTCTCTCTCTCTCAGTAGAGTCGTCTTCCTGGTCGTTGCGTGGTCATAACTCCAGTTCATCTCCCAGTGTTGCTGAGCGTTCTAGACTGACCCTGAGAGCCGACGGCAGCGGTGGGAGCATTCGGCGGAAACTAAGAACCCCCGTACAACACACACCCGGTACGATTCCGCTCTGATTGGTTGATTTGTTGATTTGATTGATTTGCAATCATTTGGTCTTATATAGGACATGCACTACCACTGCTTCATCAACTCACGTTCTCTCTCCCTCCCTCCCTCCCCCCAGCCTCTCCTCGTAGCCTCTCCCCCCAGGCTACTGTCCACCTGAATGGTCACAGGAGTCAGGTGACAGCGGGCTTGCTCACAGGGCGTAGAGGGCAGAGACCTAGAGCGGTGACTCCTGACCCCAGCCCCGCCCCCAGGGGTCGCCCACCTGGCAGGAAGTCCAAACAGGAAGTAGAGGTCATGAGGAGGAGGGGTCTCTGGCAAAGCTCCACCCCCGAGGACGAGCTTGACCAATCCACGGGCGACGAGGGTGGGACTTCATCCTCCGCCCAGGAATCGACCGGGCTGTCAGACTTAGGGGCGGGACTTCCAGGAACGCTACGCCGACGCGGTAGGCCGAGACTCATTAGGACAGAAGAAGTCCCTCCCCCTTCTAGCCCTGACCCTTCCCCACTGAGGAGGAGCAGTCGGCGCATCAATGACGAGACCACTCCTCCCGCCCAGGCTCTGCAACAATCGCGGCGCGTGAGGGACTCGCCAGTGGATGACGAAATCATCAATGTGAAGGAAGGGGAGGAGCTGGGACAGGAAGGGGATGGGTCGGCGGGTTCGATGCGTACGCGTAACCAGGGGCGGCGGACGGCATGCTACACGGAGGAGGAGGAGGAGGGACAGCTCCTGTTTGAAGACTCCTCCCTCACCTTCGGCACTTCCTCCAAGGGGCGTGTCCGCAAGCTCACAGAGAAGGCCAAGGCCAACCTCATCGGCTGGTAACCACTGCAACCAACCACACCTGGTAAACACAACAAACACCAAACCACGCCTTTATTATTATGGGCCGGAAGCCAAGACAACAACGCAGTCATTACAATGGACTGGTAACCAAGACAACCAGACCCCTCTCACGTACAGACCAGAGGAGAAGAGGTGATTGGTTAGACTGGCCGACTATGCCACGCAGCTGTGAGCTCATTGGTAGGAGAGCAGAGGCCRCCCTGGGGCGCTGGGGGGAGAAGGCTGCTCTTGGTCTATCCCCGTCCTGTGTGTGTGGGTTTATGGGAGAGCACTCCCCCTCCCATAGACGACGCTGAGACTCCTCTCTCATTGGTCCTTGGAGGACGTATCCCACGAGTACTTTCTCTCCTGTGGGGTTTGGACCGTCTCCTGACCTCAGAACCACATGATCATGCAGTGTGTCTCTGAGGGAACGCTTCCTGTGTTTCGTGTTCGACCGTGTTCTGACCGTGTTCTGACCGTAGCCCGACCGTGTTCTGACCGTAGCCCGACCCTGTTCTGACCGTGTTCTGACCGTAGCCCGACCCTGTTCTGACCGTAGCCCGACCGTGTTCCGACCGTGTTCTGACCGTATTCTGACCGTAGCCGCGACCGTGTTCTGACCGTGTTCCGACCGTGTTCCGACCGTTTCTGACCGTGTTCTGACCGTAGCCCGACCGTGTTCTGACCGTGTTCCGACCGTGTTCTGACCGTAGCCCGAGTGTACCGACCGTATTCTGACCGTAGCCCGACCGTGTTCTGACCGTAGCCCGCCGTATTCCGACCGTTTCCCACGTAGCCCGACCGTGTTCTGATCGTATTCCGACCGTGTTCTGACCGTGTACCGACCGTGTTCTGACCGTAGCCGCGACCGTGTTCTGACCGTATTCCGACCGTGTTCTGACCGTAGCCCGCCGTGTACCGACCGTATTCTGACCGTAGCCCGACCGTGTTCTGACCGTAGCCGACCGTGTTCTGACCGTAGCCCGACCGTGTTCCGACCGTGTTCCGACCGTATTCCGACCGTGTTCCGACGGTATTCGACCGTGTTCTGACCGGTAGCCCGACCGTGTTCTGACCGTATTCCGACCGTGTTCCGACCTGTACCCGACCGTGTTCTGACCGGTAGCCCGACCGTATTCTGACCGTAGCCCGACCGTGTTCTGACCGTAGCCCGACCGTGTTCTGACCGTAGCCCGACGTGCCGACCGTGTTCTGACCGTAGCCCGACCGTGTTCTGACGTAGCCCGACCGTAGCCCGACGTGTTCTGACCGTATTCCGACCGTGTTCCGACCGTAGCCCGACTGTGTTCTGACCGTAGCCCGACCGTGTTCCGACCGTGTTCTGACCGTAGCCCGACCGTAGCCCGACCGTGTTCCGACGTAGCCGCCGTGTTCCGACCGTGTTCCGACCGTAGCCCGACCGTGTTCGACCGTGTTCCGACCGTAGCCGACCGTGTTCCGACCGTGTTCCGACCGTGCCCGACGTGTTCCGACGTGTTCCGACCGTGTTCCGACCGTATTGACCGTGTTCCGACCAGACCCGACCGTGTTCCGACCGTGTTCCGACCTGTGTTCCGACCGTAGCCCACCGTGTTCCGACCGTGTTCGACCGTGTTCTGACCGTAGCCCAACCGTTTCCGACCGTATTCCGACCATATTCCGGTCTCTGTTTATTCGCTTCTCCTGGTTTTGTAGAGTGTTTGAAATGTTGATACAGTGTCTGCAGGATGTGTATCCTGGGGTTCTGTCCAGACAGAGCAGACTGAAGGGTGTGTGTGTGTGTGTTGTGTGTGTGTTTGTGGTGTGTGTGTGTGTGTGTGTGTGTGTTGTGTGTGTGTGTGTGTGTGTGTGTACAACCAGTGGCATCATAGAGTTTGGTGTATGTTGATATCAGAGGTGTGTTCTTGATGAGACGTAAACACCAATATTATAGCCCAGATATTGTTGCTGTTGCCTGGTCTCAGATCTGTTTGTGTTGTCAACTCCTTGGCATGACTATGAGATGCAACGAGTAGCATGATGGCTCAGACTGGTACCCAGGCTAGTCCAGGTGGGGCTCTCTAACCCCGTTGTTCAGCTGGGAGTTAGACACATTGTATCATTTTCATGAATCCTTTTCAATGTATTTCAAATGTCTGTTTCTATGGTGATCGAAGCACATGCAGTCCTACCGTCTGGATCATGAATGCTCCTGACTTTCACAGGCCTGACCCAAACCGGATAAAACCAGACACAGACTAGATGAAACGGGATCTAACCCGATTAAACTGGACTGAAACAGAAATGGACTGGAGAAGGATTCCTAACCCCAGATTATGTGTTTGTTCTGATGTGGCTTGGAAACTGTCTCCCTCTCCTGGATACTGTCTCCCCTCTCCTGGATACTGTCTCCCCTCCTGATACTCTGGATACTGTCTCCCCTCTGGATACCTGCTCTGATACTGTCTCCTCTCTGATACTGTCCCTCTCCTGGATACTGTCCCCTCTCCTGGATACTGTCCCCCTCTCCTGGATACGGTCTCCCCTCTCCTGGATACTGTACCCCTCTCCTGGATACTGTCCCCTCTCCTGGATACTGTCTCCCTCTCCTGGATACTTAGTCTCCCTCTCCTGGATACTGTCTCCCTCTCCTGGATACTGTCCCCCTTCCTGATACTGTCCTCCCTCTCCTGGATCTGTCCCTCCTCTCCTGGATACTGTCCCTCTCCTGATACTGTCTCCCTCTCCTGGATACTGTCCCCTCTCCTGGATACTGTCTCCCTCTCCTGGATACTCACGTCCCCTCTCTGGATACTGTCTCCCTCTCCCTGGATACTGTCTCCCTCTTCCTGGATTACTGTCCCCCTCTCCTGGATACTGTCCCCCTTCCTGGATACTGTCCCCTCTCCTGGATACTTGTCCCCTCTCCTGGATACTGTCCCCTCTCCCTGGATACTGTCCCCTCTCCTGGATATTCTCTCTCTGGATATCTCCCCTCCTGGTACTGTCCCCTCTCTGGATACTGTCCCCCTCTCCTGGATACTGTCCCCCTCTTCTGGATACTGTCTCCCCTCTCCTGGATACTGTCTCCCTCTCCTGGATACTGTCCCCTCTCCTGGATACTGTCTCCCTCTCCTGGATACTGTCTCCCTCTCCTGGATACTGTCTCCCCTCTCCTGGATACTGTCCCCTCTCCTGGATACTGTCCCCCTCTCCTGGATACTGTCTCCCTCTCCTCGGATACTGTCTCCTCTCCTGGATACTGTCCCCTCTCTGGATACTGTCTCCTCTCCCTGGATACTGTCTCCCTCTCCTGGATTACTTGTCCCCCTCTCCTTGATACTGTCCCCCTCTCCTGGATACTGTCCCCTCTCGTGCTGCCCTCTCCTGATACTGTTCTCCTCTCCTGGATACTGTCTCCCTCTCCTGGATACTGTCTCCCTCTCTCTGGATACTGTCCCCTCTCCTTGATACTGTCCCCCTCTCCTGGATACTGTCTCCTCTCCTGGATACTGTCTCCCTCTCCTGGATTACTGTTCCCCCTCTCTTGATGACTGTCTCCCTCTCCTGGATACTGTCCCCCTCTCCTTGATACTGTCCCCCTCTCCTGGATACTGTCCCCCTCTCCTGGATACTGTCTCCCTCTCCTCTCTCTCTGTCTGTGTCTCTCTCTGTCTGTCTCTTTGTCTGTCTCTATGTCTCTCTCTGTCTGTCTCTTTGTCTGTCTCTATGTCTCTCTCTCTGTCAGTCTGTCTGTCTCTATGTCTCTCTGTGTCTCTCTCTGTCGGTCTGTCTGTCTCTATGTCTCTCTGTGTCTCTTTCTGTCGGTCTCTCTGTATCTCTCTTTGTCACACACACTTCAGTCTCTCTGGTCCCGGTTTCAAGCATTGTTTGTTTTTATGCAGATATTGTTTTAATTTTCTTATTCTGTTGCACTGCGATCCAGATCAGGGCTTAATGAATGTCTCAAATACCCTGTCTAAACCCCCCCCCACCATAGCCTGGGGTTTCTTGAGAAGAAAAAACCCCAAAATCATCAGAAGAAGAGAAGAAAAAGCAGAGAGAGAGCAGAAGACAGAAAGAAGAAAGAGAGGAAAAAGCAGAGAAAGAAGGAAAGAAGGGCAGAAGGAAGTCAGACAAGAGAGAAAGAGAAGTAAGAGAAAGAGAAGAAGTTGTTTGTTTGCAGATAACAAAAAGCCCTATTTACACCAATAACCTCTAAAATACCATAAAATAAAGCAAATAATTATAATTCATTTATGTGTACCTACAAACAACCTTGGCCATGCGCCGCCAAATAACAAAGTATTCTGCCCCCGATTTTTTTTTATCAATGAGGGAAAACGTGGACGCCGCACGTTGTCTAGCACTAGGTTTTATTTTTTTAAAATATTTTTTGTTGTCGCACCCTGAGGGGGGTTTTGATCTTTAGGGACCTGCATGTGATGCCGATGAGTGTTATGTCTGTCCACCACTCCCCTCTCTCCTTCTCCTCTCCGTGCTGGTGAACCTTCATGTGATCCCATGAGTTTGATGTCTGTCCACACTCCCCTCTTCCCTTCTCCTCTCCGTGCTGGTAAACCTTCATGTGATCCCATGATGTTTGATGCTGATGTTTGTTGCTATGTCCGATTGACCTGATGGGAGGCGCTGTGGGTCTCTACCCCCGAGAACAGGCGAGGAGGGACGGGGACTTGTCTTTGTTAGTTGTATTACTTTTATATAAAACAGAAAGATAATACAACAACAACAAATATTGTAGAATGTTTATGTGTAGGAGTCTTGGTGTCTGTTAGTTACCATGACGATATTTTAAGGAAATAAATGGGTGCTTCCAGATCTCTGGCGTTTCTTTCTCAGGGATTATGGTTATTATGGG
>NW_019947461.1:33115-33759 GCF_002910315.2 Salvelinus sp. IW2-2015 | reverse complement strand
CTGCTCTGCTCTGTCCACCACTCCCCTCTCTCCCTTCTCCTCTCCTGTGCTGTGAACCTTCATGTGATCCCATGAGTTTGATGTCTGTCCACACTCCCCTCTCTCCCTTCTCTTCATGATCCCATGATTCACCTGTTGGGTAATGATGGCTAGACAGACTGGTACCCAGGCTAGAAGCAGGTGGGGCAGGTTTTAGTGCCAGTCCAGCTCTAACAGACTTAATTAAACTGATCAACTAGTAATCAAGACCTTGATTAGCTGAATCAGGTGCGTTAGTGTTGGGCTGTAACTAAAGCCTGCATCCCCTATATCTCTCCAGGACAAGGGTTTGGTCGGTGACTCCAATTCTTCAGGTTTTCTACAGCCAGCTCATCAGCGCCCCCATGTGGTAATATGTTGTCACTGCAACTCAACTGGAGAGGGCACGTCTGCTGGCAGTATAGGTTTCGTTCCGAACTGGCGAGTCGCGAGCATAAACATATAAACCAGGGCGCGAGAGGCGCACCGGTATTTTTTGGACACGGGAGCATGTTATGCAATTTTAGGAAATGTAAATGTCAAGGTGCACGTACTGGACCGAGAGCCTGTTTCTATAAATGTGAAACCCCAGAGCTGTGTCTCCTTGCTCCATGGTTCCTCACACC
>NW_019947461.1:30084-31764 GCF_002910315.2 Salvelinus sp. IW2-2015 | reverse complement strand
CACACCACACAGCACAACAGCCGAAACCTCAGAGCTGTGTCTCCTTGCTCCATGGTTCCCCACACCACACAGCACAACAGCCGAAACCTCAGAGCTGTGTCTCCTTGCTCCATGGTTCCTCACACCACACAGCACAACAGCTGAAACCCCAGAGCTGTGTCTCCTTGCTCCCTGGTTCCTCACACCACACAGCACAACAGCTGTCAACTCTCCAGTCGCCTTCCTCGGGATCTATATCTGATAGCTCGGTGTCAGCGCTACATGCTCAGGATCTTAGCTAAATATCATGTGGCTGTCCATGGATTTGTGTGTGTGTGCACGTAGAAAAACGTTGACTCACCCTACTTGTAGAGAAACTCCAATACTGTCCTCCTCTCTTTCATGATGACTAAGCGGTCAATGACTCTGTCATACAGTACATGCTTTTAGTATTTGTTGTCCTAGTCTACCTGGCTAAAATACTTGCTTTAACTAACCTAACTGTCTTTCATGCTGTCAACGATGTGCCAGCGCAGAGTTACATTATCCTGAAGTCTACAGGAGCTGGTTAACATTATCCTAAAGTTACTACAGCTAGTTAACATTATCTTAACATTACTACAGCTGAGTTAAACATTATCCTAACGTTACTACAACTAGTTAACATTAATCCTAACTTTACTACATCTAGTTACATTATCCTACGTTACTACCTTCTAACATTATCTAAACGTTACTACTCTACTTAATCCTAACAGACAGTCTAGCTAACATTAGCGTAAATTACTAAGTTAATTAAATTATCCTACGTTACTACAGTGGTTTAACATTATCCTAACGTTACGTATACTAGTTAAACATTATCCAAAACGTTACTTACAAGCCATTAAATGCCTAACGTTACTAGCTATTAAATTATCTCTAGACGTTTACTATACCTTATTTAACATTATCCTAGTTCTACAAGTCTAGTAACATTATCCCAATGTACTACAGCTAGTTTAACATTATCCTAACATTACTAAGCTGTTAACATGACACTAACATTACTTACTCTAACAGTATCCCAACTTAACTACCTCTAATTATCCTAACATTACTACAGCTGGACAGCATCGATACATGGGTCTAACACATACTGAGAGAGGTGCTGTTTCACTGTCCAGACAGCATCAGATCATGGTCTACCATACTGAGACAGAGAGGTGCTGTTTCACTGTCCAGACAGCATCAGATACATGGTCTAAGACATACTGAGACAGAGAGGAGCTGTTTACTGTCCAGACAGCATCAGATTCATACTGAGACAGAGAGGTGTTGTTTCACTGTCCAGACAGCATCAGATACATGGTCTACACATACTGAGACAGAGAGGTGCTGTTTTCACTGTCCAAGACAGCATCAGATACATGGTCTATACATACTGAGACAGAGAGGTGCTGTTTCACTGTCCTGACAGCATCAGATACATGGTCTATCATACTGAGACAGAGAGGTGCTGTTTCACTGTCCTGACAGCATCAGATACATGGTCTATACATCTGAGACAGAGAGGTGCTGTTTCACTGTCCTGACAGCATCAGATACATGGCTATACATACGAGACAGAGAGGTGCGTGTTGTCACTGTCCTGACAGCATCCAGATACATGGTCTATACAACTGAGACAGAGAGGAGCTGTTTTTCACTGTCCAGACAGCA
>NW_019947461.1:22206-28610 GCF_002910315.2 Salvelinus sp. IW2-2015 | reverse complement strand
TGTTAACTGCATATGTGGTTGTGTTACTGCAGTGTATGTGGAGGAAGTCCTACCTCAACATCCCTATCTGGACAGAGGGTCAGGGGTCAGGGGTTATATAATGTGTCTGTGTTACTGCAGGGTATGTGGAGGAAGTCCTACCTCAACACCACTATCTGGACAGGGTCAGGGGTCAGGGGTTATATAATGTGTCTGTGTTACTGCAGGGTATGTGGAGGAAGTCCTAACACCCCTATCTTAATGGATCACACAGCCGATGGATCACACAGCTGATGGATCACACAGCCGATGGATCACACAGCCGATGGATCACACAGCTGATGGATCACACAGCCGATGGATTACACAGCTGATGGATCACACAGCTGATGGATCACACCATTCACCCTCTGAATGGCACACATACACAATCCATGTCTCAATTGTCTCAAGGCTTAAAAATCCTTCTTTAACCTGTCTCCTCCCCAGACGATTTTTACTCGGTACATGCTTCAGCACTCGGTGGTCCCGTTCTGTGCGCTTGTGTGGCCTACCACTTCTCGGCTGAGCCGCTGTTGTTGCTCCTAGACGTTTCCACTTCACAATAACAGCATTTACAGTTGACCGGGGCAGCTCCAGCAGGGCAGAAATTTGACAAACTGACTTGTTGGGAAGGTGGCAGCCACGTTGAAAGTCACTGAGCTCTTCAGTACGGGCCATTCTACTGCCGTTTTCTATGGAGATTGCATGCCTGCGTGCTCGATTTTATACATTTGTCAGCAACGGGTGTGGCTGAAATAGCCAAATCCATTAATTAACTTGAAAGGGTGTCCACCTTTTTGTCCATGTAGTGTATCTCCAGCAGCTGTTCAGAGAGCAGTGAAGACTCAGGATGGACTTCTAGCCACAGCAGAACACCAAACAATCTCTCAARGCTATGGTAACGGGGATGTAGGGATATGTAGTTCATATAATGTATTTCCCCATTGAGAAGAACTACAAGTTCCAAGAGAGATGGAGAGGGAGGTTTACAAATTTAGCTCACACATTTTTATAGTCATAGCTATGACAAAAAAAAAACTACATTTTCAAAAAAAATGTAATGGTTTACAGATGAGGAGATTCGCTAAGATTGATGAAATTGTTTTGAGTTTTTTGTTAGAAATGTTCGACTTTACGAGACTGACTGATAAGAAACTTTCTTCTCTGTCATGTGATCGATCTTGCATTTTGAATATCCTTATTTCGGTTGTTTATTCACAAAGCGTTTCTAATGAAAAGTCGTCCAGGCTTTGTGCCTAAAAAAAAAACTGCCTGGAAAAAACTGTACCAGTGAATTGGATGTGGCCAGTAGGTGGCGCCAGAAGCCTTGGAATGTAGTCAGTAACCCAAAGGGGGCCTAACCCTCTGAATGCTTCATTAAAGTTAAATTTCCATCATTCCTGAATATCAATTAGCAATGTAACGACAGATCTGAAGGCTGTTTCTACAATAGTAGTTTTAAAAGCAAAGTATTTGTTTTAAAATGAAACTCCAGTGTCAATTGAAACGAGCCTTAAATACAGCAGAACCATAGGCTGTTGAAAGGATATTTTCCCATGTTTTGTCAACGTAGACTAACCGAACAATAAATAACATAGGCTTATTTTTTACATACCTTTCTGTTTCAATTAATTTCCATTGTATTTGCCCTATAGTCATTTATGTAGTAATTAAATATATTTTATATAATATTTATCGTATATTAAATATATGTATTGTATATTATATATATATCTTATGTAGTACATTGCCTGTTATATTTATGTAGGATTTGCCATATCATACTTTATGTGATAATTTGCCTCTATATTTATGTAATTGCCTAGTATATTCTATGTTATATGATGTCATATTTGCCCTATATATTAATGTTCATACTTCTCCATATGGTAGTATATGCTACTTGGATCACAAAATTATTTATGAGGTTAACACACCGAGCGCCACTTAAGACTAAACACAGCCAATCCAATACAAATAAAACAA
The DNA here is from genome assembly GCF_002910315.2 of Salvelinus sp. IW2-2015. Taxonomy (NCBI): domain Eukaryota; kingdom Metazoa; phylum Chordata; class Actinopteri; order Salmoniformes; family Salmonidae; genus Salvelinus; species Salvelinus sp. IW2-2015. Next base: position 26,603 of record NW_019947461.1, on the reverse strand, counting down.
ATAATTTCTTACAATTATTTCAATTTGCCCAAGTATATTTCATTACCTAGTTATTTCATTTAGCCCTAGCTTATCTCATTTAACCTAGTTATGTTCATTTTTAACCCTATTATTTCGATGAACCTAGTTATTTCATTTAACCTAGTTATTTCATTTAACCGAGTTATTTCATTTAGCCTAAGTTATGTCCAATTAACCTAGTTATGTTCCCATTTAGCCTAGTTAATTCACTTTAGCCCTAGTTGATTTCATTTAAAACCTATTAATTCATTTGCCTAGTTATTTCACTTAACCCGTAGCTATTTCATTTAGCCTAGTTATTTCATTTAGCCTGTTTTTCATTTACCCTCAGTTATTTCATTTAACCCCTATTATTTCATTTAAACCTATTATTCATTTAGCCCTAGTTATTTCTTTAACAGTTATTCGCATTTAACCTCACGTATTCATTTAGGCCCTCAGTTATTTCGATTTAACCTATTTTCATTTAGCCTCGTTATTTCATTACCTAGTTACTTTCATTTAGCCCTATGTATTTCATTTAACCTAGTATATTTCATTTAGCCCTAGTTATTTCATTAACCTATTATTCATTTAGCCTAGTTATTTCCATTTAGCCTACGTTATTTCACAATTTCAACCTAGTTATTTCCATTTAGCCTATTATCTTCCAATATTAGCCTAGGTTACTTTCATAACTTAGCCTAGTACTTTCATTTAACCTACTTATTTCATTCTAGCCGTAGTTATTTCATTCTCAACCTAAGTTATTTTCATTCTTAGCCTTAGTTCATTTCCACTTTCCGCCTAGTTATCTTCATTTAGCCTACGTTCTCATCGTTCCATTATCAACCTAGTTTATTTCACGTCTTAACCTAGTTATTTAATTTTAGCCTATTATTCATTTAACCCCTAGTTATTTCATTTAGCTAGTTATTTCCCAAACTAATACTATTTGTAGCCTACTATTATGAAACACATAAATAATCCAAATCGTATATTTCCCTTGCAGATGCGTACTATTGTTCATTTTGTGATATTTTCACCATTATTTAGCCAATACTTCTATTGTGTTCGAATAGGAATAGACGGCAGGAACCATAGACCTGCTCCAGGTTATCAGATCTACTATCTGTGTGTAGGACTAGGACCTGCCTCCCAGGTTATATTCAGTCTATAGTGGTGGTTAGGATCAAGAAACCTGCTCCAGGGTTTATTCCAGTCTATGCCTTGTAGTGGTAGATAGACCTGCCGCCAGGTTGATTCAGTCCGAATATTCGTGTGTACGGATAGACCTTGCTCCAGCGTATATTCGGAGGCTTATTGTATGCGTAGGAATAGACCTGCCTCCAGCAGTTTATTCCCAGTCTCACACTTCCTGTGGGTAGGGATAGAACCTGCTCCAGGTATATTCAGTCTATATGTCTGGTAGTATAGACCTGCTCCAGGTTTATTACAGTCTAACCATTGTTGGGTAGGATAGGACCTGCTCCAGGTTTATTTCAGTCTATATTGTGTGCGTGGATAGACCTGCCCCTCCGGTTTATTCGAGTCTATATTGTGTTGAGGATAGATGTGTCCTGCTGCCAGGTCTTATTCAGGTCTATAGTGATGTGGTAGGAATATGACCTGCCCTCCGGTTTATTTCAGTCTATATTGTGTGAGTAGGATAGACCTGCCTCCAGGTTTATTGCAGTCCTACATTGTGTGGTAGGATAGACCTGCTCGCAGGTTATTCAGTCTATATGTTGTGTGGTAGATAGAACTGCTCCCAGGCTTTATTCAGTCTATATTTGTGGTAGGATAGACCTGCTCCAGGTTATTCGTCTACATGTGTGGTAGATAGACCTGCTCCAGGTTATCAGTCTACATTGCTGTGGTAGATAGACCTGCTCACAGGTTTATCCAGTCTATACATTGTGTGTAGCCTATATACCTGCCTCCAGGTTTTTCAGTCTATCATTGTGTGGTAGGAATAGACCCTGCTCCACGGTTTTATTCCAGTCCTACATTGTGTGGTAGGATAGACCCTGCTCCCAGGTTATTCCCCCAGTACTATAATGTCGTAGTAGCGAAATAGACCTCTCCAGTTCTATTCCAGTCATATTTTGTGTGGTGGATAACCTCGCTACCAGGTATTCATTTTCAAGTCTATAGTGTGTGTAGGATAGACCTGCCCTCAGTTTATCCAGTCTATAATTGGTGTGGCTAGGATACGAACCAGCTGACCAGTTTCATTGCCCCAGTCTATAGGTGTTGGTAGATAGACCCTCTGCTCCAGGTTTATCAGTACTAATATGTCGTGTAGGATACACCTGCTCCAGTTTATTCAGATCTATATTGATGTTGTTGGATAGACCTCGCTGACCAGGTTTATTCCACCTTATAACTTTGTGTTGAGTACGCGGATAGACCCGCTCCAGGTTCTTATTCAGCCTCTATATTGTGTGGTAGATAGACCCTGCTCCAGGTTTTATCAGTCTATCATTGTGTGGTAGGATAGACCCCTGCCTCCATTGTTATTCAGTCTATATTGTGTGGGTAGCCGTAGACCCTGCGTCCAAGAGTTTCATCCATCCGTCCTATAGTGTTGTGGGTCAGGATGAGACCTGCTCCACGTTTATTCAGTCTATAGCATGTGGCGTAGATAGGATAGAACCTGCTCAACACGGCGTCGTCAGTCTATATTCGCATGGACGGAACACCCGTCCAACAGAGCGGGATTTCGTCTTATAGTGTGTGGTAGGATAGACCTGCCCCAGGTTTTTTATCAGTCTAATATTGTGTGTAGGATAGACACAGTCTGCTACACAGGATTTATTCAGGTGCGATAGTTGTGTGGTGATAGACCCTTGACTCCAGGTCTTATTCCAGTCTATTTATTGTGTGGGTAGACAGACACCTGCTCCAGGCTATTCAGTCTATATTGTGTTGGGGAGGATAGACCTGCTCCAGTTATGCAGGTCTAGTATTGTGTGCGTAGGAGAGACCTGAACTCCAGCCTTAATTCAGTCTTAATTTGTGGTAGGATAACCTTGCTCCCAGGTTTATCCAGTCTATATCTTGTGTGGTAAGTAAGACCTGCTCCAGGTTTATTCAGTCTATATGCTGTTCGTGGTTAGGCATAGGAACGCTGCTCCAGGTTTATCAGTCTATAGTGTGTGCGCTTGGATCAGACCCTGCCTCCAGGTTTCATTCATTCTATAGTGGTGGCTAGGGATAGACCTGCCCTCCAGGTTTATTCAGGCGATATGGTGTGGTATGATAACCTGCCCTCCAGTTATTCAGTCTATATTGTGTGGTAGTTATAGACCTGCTCAGGTTTTATTCCCAGTCTATTTAGTTGGGCGTAGGATAGACCCTGATCCAGTTTATTCCCAGTCGATAGTGTGCTGGTAGATAGACCTGCTCCACGTTTTATTCAGTCTATACTTAGTGTGCTAGATAGACCTGCACTCCAGCGTTTATTCCAGTCTATATTGGTGTAGGCATCAGACCTCTCCAGGTTTATTCAGTCTATATTTGTGTGTGTAGGATAGACCTGCTCCCAGGTTTATTTAGTCTATATGTGTGGTAGGATAGAACCCTGTCCTCCAGGTTATTCGTCTATATGTGTGGTAGGATAGACCTGCCTCCAGCGTTTATCAGTCTATATTAATTTGCAGTACCCGTATTAGATCTTCTAGGCTATAGTCTCTGTTATGAAACATAAAGTCCCTCTACCTCACGAAATAATGTCTGCTGCTATGAAAGTAATGTCTCTTGCTATTGAAATAATGTCCTCTGCCTAACTGAAATAATGTCTCTGCTACGAAATAAATCTCTATATTCCTTATAATAATGTCTCTGCTATTGAAATGAAAGTCATCTGCTACTGACACAATCAAAGTCTCTGCTTACGAAATAAAAGTCTGCTGCTACGAAATAAAGTCTGCCTTTATGAAAATAAAAGTCCTCTGCATATGAAATAATGTCTCTGCCCCTACGAAATAAAAGTCTCTGCTACGAAAAAAGTCTCTTCTCATTCGAAACACACTGGTCTCTGCTACGAAATAAAGTCTCCTGCACTACGAACCAATAAAGTCTCTTCTATGAATAATTCTCTGCTACTGACAATAATGTCTCTGCTACGACAATAAAGTCTCTTGTTATGAAATAATCCTTGTCTCTGCTACGAAAATAAAGTCTGCTTACTGAAAATAATGTCTCTGCTTATGAAATAATGTCTCTGCCTATGAAATAACTGTCTTTCTCCTACCTAAATAAAGTCCTCTGCTACGACAAATAAGTCTCTGCTTATGAAATAATTCTCTCTACTGAAATAAGTCTCTGTTATGAAATAAGTCTGCTGCTATGAAATAATGTCTCTGCTAGTGAAATAATTCTCTGCTATGAAA
>NW_019947461.1:17039-21655 GCF_002910315.2 Salvelinus sp. IW2-2015 | reverse complement strand
TGTCAATTGTGCTTCTTTGCCGTTTGCCTGAATATATAGTTGATGTTTTGTACTGCTAGATTGATGCCTTCTTTACTGTGAGTGAATGTGGTATCCAGGAAGTTATCTAAGAGTGTTTGGATATTTTGGTTCCAGGCTGCTTTCTGGTATTCTTCTGTGCTGTTTTGGGCCCATCTGAATGTCTGATGTTTACAGCTTACTGGGCTGTGAATGTGTGGTTGTTTCCATGTCTGTCCTTTTGAGGAACAACGTAATTTGGCTGTGATCAGACAGAGGTGTTAGTGGCTTGACAGTGAATGAGCTGAGAGAGAAAGGGGTCAATGTCTGTGATCATATAGTCTACTGTACTGTGGCCAAAGAGGTGAGCAGTAGGTGAATCTCCCCAAAAGAGTCCCCCCGTAACCTTACCATGTGACAAAGTACAGACCCAGGCTTCTACAGAGCTGCAACAGATCCCTTCCGTTGTTGTTGACGGCTGCTGTCACTGTTGTTTCTATGGGGGAGATTAAAGGCAGTTAGAAAACAGTATGGCCTGTAATAAAGCTGTCCCCTCGTGTGCTCGTTAGATCAGGTAGTGTTCCTGTGCGCCGCATTTGGTGTCCCCACAGATGAGCAATTTCCCTGGCCTGGAAATGGCACGTCTCTTCCTCCAAGGGTGGGGAAGATCTCCTGAGTAATATGGGGATTCTGAGGGGGGGATATATATTGCGCAAAGGAACACATATTTTTCTGCTCAGTACAAGTTCTTTTTTCATTTTTAACCAAAAGTGATATTTACCAATTTGAGGGGATCTCTCTCTCTCTTCTCTCTCTCTCTGCTGTCTCTCACTCCTCTTTCTCTCTTTCAAGTCTGACATAGTCGAAGCTTTCCTTAAGTTTGGTGTCAGTCACAGTGGTCAGGTATTCTGCCACTGTGTACTCTCTGTTCAGGGCCACATAGTTTTGGGTTAATTCTTTCCCCAATTTTCTCTCTCTCTACTCTCTCTCTCTCTAAAATACTTTTTTTTTTATACTATCAAGGATAACACAAATATTTTTGTGCATTACCTGGTTGAATAAGACACACATCCTCTCTCCTCTCTTTCTGTTTCAGAGTGTGGAGGTGAACGGGCAGAGTTATAAGATGGAGGGGCTGAAAAAGTTTCACAGAGTACTCCTTGCGTGTCTTGGCTATGAACCGTTATGGCCCTGGGGTCACCACAGAGGACATGAGCATCACCACGCTGTCTGACGGTACGTCAGAACTACACCTTCTGTTTATTGGTTCACTGTGTGTAACACCTTCTCTTATGGTTCATTGATTGAACTACACTTCATTTCTCATTGGTCATTTGAATCTAGGAACTATCTATAATCAGGTATGGGCAAACATTTCAAAATACAATTATAATATAGACATACAAAGTACTGTAAAGATCAATGTATCAAAATAAACTACAAAGTACTTGTATTTTGTAATGTATTTAACTAAAATACATTTTCAAGTAGTCGGCCTGAACAGCGGCAACATTGTCAGTAAGGTCACAAAAACGTTTTACTTGCTATGACTGTGATATGTTGTYGTTTGTCTACCCTSTTTATCTACCCTGGAGTAGCGTGTCTTGCTAAATGACCAAAATGTTCACGTTCATTAGGACACTCAACGGAAAACATTTCTTTTTTTTAACGAAAATAACATTCTACGATTAGCCAAACGTTTCTTATTGACTCCAGGWAGTCCCTCACTGTTTCAGTCWGTTTTCTTCCTTTTGGTGCCAAATGAACAGACCCCTTTTGCTGTGAATTGGTTCAACGTGTGTTTACTGAAAGTCACACGGTGTCTTTCATGCTTTTCACTTCTGATTGCAGTGRGATAAACAGCTACATAATGAATTAAAACTTAATCAAGAATTAATTAAATCGTTTATCCTCTATTACTAAATGTCTCATTGCATTTGACACACATGAGTTGCTTGCATGTCACCAGTCAATGTGTTTGAGGCCCAAATGGCAAACTATTCCACCTATATAGTACACTACTTTTGACCAGAACCCTTAAGGTGGGGAATAGAGAATAAGGGGGCCATTTTTTTTGGGACACACATCCCAGTGTATGAATTTCGCACACTTTATTTTTCTCGTTAATCAATTTCTGGCGGTGTCAGTCATCTCTGACAGCCCACATGGCTCCACGTTGGAATAGTCTGATTACCTGCTCCAGCGCTCTTCAAGAATCACGAGGATATGTACCAAATGGTACCCTATTCCCTGTGTAGTGCACTACATTTGACCAGGGCCCCATAGTGCTTTGTTCAAATGTAGTGCACTATGTAGGGAATAGGATGGCCACTCGGGACACTTTCACAGACAGTCTCATCAAAACCGCAGATTAATTGAGTCCCGAAGACATTCCCCTGGGACAGCAGCAACAACTCTTGTTCCATTGGTTGCTTCACCTGTGAACATTTCCTACAGTACACTACATTACCTGCAGAAAGGGGAGGGCTCTTTCTACTAAACTATTCGGGCACCGCTGTCTGGGTCTTCTCTCTCTGTGTCTTTCGCTCTTCTTCTCTTCCTGTTCATCTCTCATCACTAGGGGTCCACTCTATTGTGGAGTCCTCTTATCTATACTTACAGCTTAGGTCATCCAGTGGTTCTTCTCTTTCTATAGACTTAAGGCGTACCCAGTGGGTCTTTTCGTGTTCTCTCTCTTTCTCATCTCTCTCTCTCTTCTTCTCTCTCCTGTCCTCTCCTCCTCTCTCTCTCCTGTCCTTCTCTCTGCTCTCTCTGTCTCTCTCTCTCTCCTCTCGGTGTCTATTGTTTTTGTGACATTTTCCTCTTTTTATGGCTTTCATGTTTGTCTCTTATTTGGATCAGAGCCGAGTCTTTGACTGACTGGAATCAGACGTTGCAATTGTTCTTTTTACTTTTGCTGGTTGTCCCGGGAGATAAGTTGTACCTATCAAAGAAAGTTGCGAACACAAAGAAGGATCAGAGAGGATCTTGTTTACTACACCACAGCTTTAACTGGTTCTAAAACGGGAAGCTACTGCTAGGCTACTGAACTCACCTTTAATTGGATCTCAAACTGGAGCTACCTAGGCTACTGAAACCACCTTTAATTGGATCTAAAACTGAAGCTACACATGAGGCTACTGAACCAAACCTTTAATTGGATCAAAACTGGAAGCTACTACTAGGCTACTGAACCAACCTTTAATTGGACTAAAAACTGGAAGCTACCTAGCTACTGAACCAAACCTTTAATTGGACTCAAACTGGAAGCTACACTAGGCTACTGAACCAAACCTTTAATTGGATCTAAAACTGGAAGCTACACTAGGCTACTGAACCAAACCTTTAATTGGAATCTAAAACTGGAAGCTACCTAGGCTACTGAACCAAACCTTTAATTGGATCTCAAACTGGAAGCTATGCTACTGAACCTCAGCTTCTAAATTCAAATATCGATCATGTGTTTAACTGTGATGAGCTGTCTAACGTCTGTGATGAACTGTTAACCCCAGGATTAGGACTGTGCTGTGTGGTAATTCTCATAATTGAAGAGGTCCGGCTCTTCATCAACCCTCTTCATCAACCCTCTCCACTTGAAAGACTTACAATGCAGCTCTTAATGTTTTACCTGTTGATTGTGAATGTGTCAGCGACATAATGTGAAGAAGAGGAAGTGCAAAACTCCTCAAACTCAAATCGCACAGACAGACTTTTCACTTGGATTTGTCCGTCATGTTCTGCTGAGAGCTTCAAAGAGCAGTGATCACTGGAACAAGCGCTGTGATCTTTGAAAGTTTTGATGTTTTCGGTTCGATGGGAACAACTTGTGTACAGGGAACAGGTGGCGGCGGTGGTGTCAGGTTGCCGTCATGGGAGGTCCTTAAGGGGCCTGGCTCCACTAACGTACCTCCTTGCCCTCCTTTCATAAAATATTTGAAATATTGATCATTTATTTGACCGAGACGCGCGCCGACAGAAAGACACATCAATCTCAGTTAAAGCATCCGAGAGAAACAGCACCTCTTCTGTCCAGTATGTGTAAGGCCATGTATCTATGCTGTCGTGGCAGTGAAACAGCACCTCTCTGTCTCAGTATATGAGGCCATGTACCTGATGCTGTCTGGACAGGGAAACACACCTCTCTGGCTCAGTATGTGTCGACCATGTATCTTGATGCTGTCTGGACAGTGAAACAGCACCTCCTGGCTCAGTATGTGTAGACCATGTATCTGATGCTGTCTGACAGTGAAACAGCACCTCTCTGTCTCAGTATGTGTAGACCATAGTATCTGATGCTGTCTGGACAGTGAAACAGCACCTCTCTAGTATGTGTAGACCATGTATCTGGATGCTGTCTGGACAGTGAAACAGCACCTCTCTGTCTCAGTAATGTGTTGACCATGTATCTGATGCTTGTGGACAGTGAAACAGCACCTCTCTGTCTCCAGTATGTGTTTTGACCATTAGTATCTGATGCTGTCTGGACAGTGAAAACAGCACCTCTCCTGTCTCAGTATGACATGTCGACCACTGTATCTGATGCCTGTCTGGACAGTGGAAACATCGCGAACCAGTCATCTCTGTCTCAGTATGTTAGACCATCTGATGCTTCCTGGAAC
>NW_019947461.1:0-17014 GCF_002910315.2 Salvelinus sp. IW2-2015 | reverse complement strand
CAGGGGACGTATTCCCCAACCTTTAACCTCCTAAACACAGATTACCTACCTGTAGAGGGGCTGTACTCCAGATTACCTACCTGTAGAGGGGCTGTACTCCAGATTACCTACCTGTAGAGGGGTTGTACTCAGATTACCTACCTGTAGAGGGGCTGTACTCCAGATTACCTACCTGTAGAGGGGCTGTACTCCCAGATTACCTACCTGGAGAGGGGCTGTACTCCAGATTACCTTACCTGTAGAGGGGCTGTACTCCAGATTACCTACCTGTAGAGGGCTGTACTCCAGATTACCTACCTGTAGAGGGGCTGTACTCCAGATTACCTACCTGTAGAGGGGCTGTACTCAGATTCCCTCCCTGTAGAGGGCTGTACTCCAGATTACCTACCTGTAGAGGGCTGTACTCCAGATTACCTACCTGTAGAGGGGCTGTACTCCAGATTACCTACCTGTAGAGGGGCTGTACTCCAGATTACCTACCTGTAGAGGGGCTGTACTCCAGATTACCTCCCTGTAGAGGGCTGTACTCCAGATTCCTACCTGTAGAGGGGCTGTACTCCAATTACCTACCTGTAGAGGGGCTGTACTCCAGATTACCTACCTGTAGAGGGGCTGTACTCCAGATTACCTACCTGGAGAGGGGCTGTACTCCAGATTACTACCTGTAGAGGGCTGTACTCCAGATTACCTACCTGTAGAGGGGCTGTACTCCAGATTACCTACCTGTAGAGGGGCTGTACTCCAGATTAACCTACCTGTAGAGGGCTGTACTCCAGATTACCTACCTGTAGAGAGGGCTGTACTCCAGATTACCTACCTGTAGAGGGGTGTACTCCAGATTACCTACCTGTAGAGGGGCTGTACTCCAGATTACCTACCTGTAGAGGGGCTGTACTCCAGAATTCCTACCTGTAGAGGGGCTGTACTCCCGATTACCTACCTTTTGTGTTTCCAGTTAGATCTACTCCAACAAACTGAATTCTGTTTCGTGATACAGAATGAGTACTGTGCACCTAAACAGATCCTCCAGACGTTAGAGTTCTGGAGTTTTCTTTTTAAAGTAGTGCAGGGTTTGTTGTCTAGTTTTGATCTCGGGCTTGTCTTATCCCACCTTTCTCTCTCTCTTCTCTCTCTCTCTCTCTCAATTCAATTCAATTCAATTCATTGACTTTATTGACATGGCAAGTTATTATTACTACATTGTCAAAGTATACATATCGAAAAATTTAAATAAAATATATATGTATATATATACACAAAATATATATATATTTATATATAAAATAAATGTGTGGATTAACAGCAATATAATAGTAGTAGTGGACATGGGATTACCATTAATAACAGCTACAACAACAATACATTAAAGCAACAGTAGTAGACCAGTGTCAACATGACTGAGAAGACACATGACCTGGTACGAAAGACAAAACAAAACTAAGCTAAATGGGAAATATTCTCTCTCTCTCTCTCTCTCCTCTCTCTCTCTCTCTCTCTCTCTCTCTCTCTCAATTCAATTCAATTCAATTCAAGGGGCTTTATTGGCATGGGAAACATGTGTTAACATTGCCAAAGCAAGTGAGGTAGATAATACACAAAAGTGAAATAAACAATACAAATTAACAGTAAACATTCACATACAGAAGTTTCAAAACAAGAAAGACATTACAAATGTCATATTATATATACAGTGTTGTAACAATGTACAAATGGTTAAAGCACACAAGTTAAAATAAATAAGCATAAATATGGGTTGTATTTACAATGGTGTTTGTTCTTCACTGGTTGCCCTTTTCTTGTGGCAACAGGTCACAAATCTTGCTGCTGTGATGGCACACTGTGGAATTTCACCCAGTAGATATGGGAGTTTATCAAAATTGGATTTGTTTTCAAATTCTTTGTGGATCTGTGTAATCTGAGGGAAATATGTCTCTCTAATATGGTCATACATTGGGCAGGAGGTGTAGGAAGTGCAGCTCAGTTTCCACCTCATTTTGTGGGCAGTGAGCACATAGCCTGTCTTCTCTTGAGAGCCAGGTCTGCCTACGGCGGCCTTTCTCAATAGCAAGGCTATGCTCACTGAGTCTGTACATAGTCAAAGCTTTCCTTAAGTTTGGGTCAGTCACAGTGGTCAGGTATTCTGCCACTGTGTACTCTCTGTTTAGGGCCAATAGCATTCTAGTTTGCTCTGTTTTTTTGTTAATTCTTTCCAATGTGTCAAGTAATTATCTTTTTGTTTTCTCATGATTTGGTTGGGTCTAATTGTGCTGTTGTTCTGTGGCTCTGTGGGGTGTGTTTGTGTTTGTGAACAGAGCCCTAGGACCAGCTTGCTTAGGGGACTCTTCTCCAGGTTCATCTCTCTGTAGGTGATGGCTTTGTTATGGAAGGTTTGGGAATCGCTTCCTTTTAGGTGGTTTTGAGATTTAACGGCTCTTTTCTGGATTTTGATAATTAGTGGGTACGGCCTAATTCTGCTCTGCATGCATTATTTGGTGTTCTACGTTGTACACGGAGGATATTTTTGCAGAATTCTGCATGCAGAGTCTCAATTTGGTGTTTGTCCCATTTTGTGAAAATCTTGGTTGGTGAGCGGACCCCAGACCTCCAACCATAAAGGCAATGGGCTCTATGACTGATTCAAGTATTTTTAGCCAGATCCTAATTGGTATGTTGAAACTAAGCTAAATGGGAATATTATCTCTCTCTCTCTCTCTCTCTCTCTCTCCTCTCTCTCTCTCTCTCTCTGTCTCTCTGTCTCTCTGTCTCTCTGTCTCTCTGTCTCTTCTCTCTCTCTGTGTACTATTTTGTTTTGTGACATTTTCCTCTTTTGTTATGGCTTTCATGTTGTCTCTTATTTGGATCAGAGCCGAGTCTTTGACTGACTGGAATCAGACGTTGCATTAGTTCTTTTTACTTTTGCTGGTTGTCCCGGGAGATAAGTTGTACTCTATCAAAGAAAGTTGCGAACACAAAGAAGGATCAGAGAGGATCTTGTTTACTACACACAGCTTTAACTGGTTCTAAAACTGGAAGCTACGCTATGCTACTGAACTCACCTTTAATTGGATCTAAAACTGGAAGCTATGCTAGGCTACTGAACTCACCTTTAATTGGATTCAAACTGGAAGCTATGCTAGGCTACTGAACCCACCTTTAATTGGATCTAAACTGGAAGCTATGCTAGGCCTACTGAACCCTACCTTTAATTGGATCTAAAACTGGAAGCTATGCTAGGCTCCTGAACCAAACCTTTAATTGGATCTAAAACTGGAAGCTATGCTAGGCTACTGAACCCTACCTTTAATTGGATCTAAAACTGGAAGCTATGCTAGGCTACTGAACCAAACCTTTAATTGGAACTAAAACTGGAAGCTATGCTAGGCTACTGAACCAAACCTTTAATTGGATCTCAAACTGGAGCTAGCTAGGCTACTGAACCAAACCTTTAATTGGATCTAAAACTGGAAGCTATGCTAGGCTACTGAACCAAACCTTTAATTGGATCTAAAACTGGAAGCTATGCTAGGCTACTGAACCAAACCTTTAACTGGTTCTAAAACTGGAAGCTATGCTAGGCTACTGAACCCTACCTTTAATTGGATCTAAAAACTGGAAGCTATGCTAGGCTACTGAACCAACCTTTAATTGGGATCTAAAACTGGAAGCTATGCTAGGCTACTGAACCCTACCTTTAATTGGATCTAAACTGGAAGCTATGCTAGGCTACTGAACCAAACCTTTAATTGGATCTTCAAACTGGAAGCTATTGCTAGGCTACTGAACCAAACCTTTAATTGGAACTAAAACTGGAAGCTATGCTAGGCTACTGAACCCTACCTTTAATTGGATCTAAAACTGGAAGCTATGCTAGGCTACTGAACCAAACCTTTAATTGGATCTCAAACTGGAAGCTATGCTAGGCTACTGAACCAAACCTTTAATTGGAACTAAAACTGGAAGCTATGCTAGGCTACTGAATCAAACCTTTATTGGATCTAAAACTGGAAGCTACGCTAGGCTACTGAACCAAACCTTAATTGGATCTCAAACTGGAAGCTATGCTAGGCTACTGAACCAAACCTTTAATTGGATCTAAAACTGGAAGCTATGCTAGGCTACTGAACCAAACCTTTAATTGGAACTAAAACTGGAAGCTATGCTAGGCTACTGAACCAAACCTTTATTGGATCTCAAACTGGAAGCTATGCTAGGCTACTGAACCAAACCATTAATTGGATCTAAAACTGGAAGCTATGCTAGGCTACTGAACCAAACCTTTAATTGGATCTAAAACTGGAAGCTATGCTAGGCTACTGAACCAAACCTTTAACTGGTTCTAAAACTGGAAGCTATGCTAGCTACTGAACCCTACCTTTAATTGGATCTAAAACTGGAAGCTATGCTAGGCTACTGAACCCTACCTTTAATTGGATCTAAAATGGAAGCTATGCTAGGCTACTGAACCAAACCTTTAATTGGATCTAAAACTGGAAGCTATCAAAGAAAGTTGCGAACACAAAAGAAGGATCAGAGAGGATCTTTGTTTACTACACACAGCTTTTAACTGGTTCTAAAAACTGGAAGCTACGCTATGCTACTGAACTCACCTTTAATTGGATCTAAAACTGGAAGCTATGCTAGGCTACTGAACCAAACCTTTAATTGGATCTAAAACTGGAAGCTATGCTAGGCTACTGAACCAAACCTTTAATTGGAACTAAAACTGGAAGCTATGCTAGGCTACTGAACCAAACCTTTAATTGGATCTCAAACTGGAAGCAATGCTAGGCTACTGAACCAAACCATTAATTGGATCTAAAACTGGAAGCTATGCTAGGCTACTGAACCAAACCTTTATTGGATCTAAAACTGGAAGCTATGCTAGGCTACTGAACCAAACCTTTAACTGGTTTCTAAAACTGGAAGCTATGCTAGGCTACTGAACCCTACCTTTAATTGGATCTAAAACTGGAAGCTATGCTAGGCTACTGAACCCTACCTTAATTGGATCTAAAACTGGAAGCTATGCTAGGCTACTGAACCAAACCTTTAATTGGATCTAAAACTGGAAGCTATGCTAGGCTACTGAACCAAACCTTTAATTGGATCTAAAACTGTAAGCTATGCTAGGCTACTGAACCCTACCTTTAATTGGATCTAAAACTGGAAGCTATGCTAGGCTACTGAACCAAACCTTTAACTGGTTCTAAAAACTGGGAAGCTATGCTAGGCTACTGAACCCAAACCTTTAATTGGATCTAAAACTGGAAGCTATGCTAGGCTACTGAACCAAACCTTTAACTGGTTCTAAAACTGGAAGCTATGCTAGGCTACTGAACCAAACCTTTAATTGGATCTCAAACTGGAAGCTATGCTAGGCTACTGAACAAACCTTTAATTGGAACTAAAACTGGAAGCTATGCTAGGCTACTGAACCAAACCTTTAATTGGATCTAAAACTGGAAGCTACGCTAGGCTACTGAACCAAACCTTTAATTGGATCTCAAACTGGAAGCTATGCTAGGCTACTGAACCCTACCTTTAATTGGATCTAAACTTGGAAGCTATGCTAGGCTACTGAACCAAACCTTTAATTGGATCTAAAAACTGTAAGCTATGCTAGGCTACTGAACCCTACCTTTAATTGGATCTAAAACTGGAAGCTATCTAGGCTACTGAACCAAACCTTTAATTGGATCTCAAAACTGGAAGCTATGCTAGGCTACTGAACCAAACCTTTAATTGGATCTCAAACTGGAAAGCTATGCTAGGCTACTGAACCAAACCTTTAATTGGATCTAAAACTGGAAGCTACGCTAGGCTACTGAACCAAACCTTTAATTGGATCTAAAACTGGAAGCTATGCTAGGCTACTGAACCAAACCTTTAACTGGTTCTAAAACTGGCAAGCTATGCTAGGCTACTGAACCAAACCTTTAATTGGATCTCAAACTGGAAGCTATGCTAGGCTACTGAACCAAACCTTTAATTGGAACTAAAACTGGAAGCTAATGCTAGGCTACTGAACCCTACCTTTAATTGGATCTAAAACTGGAAGCTATGCTAGGCTACTGAACCAAACCTTTAATTGGATCTCAAACTGGAAGCTATGCTGAGGCTACTGAACCAAACCTTTAATTGGACTAAAACTGGAAGCTATGCTAGGCTACTGAACCAAACCTTTAATTGGATCTAAAACTGGAAGCTACGCTAGGCTACTGAACCAAACCTTTAATTGGATCTCAAACTGGAGCTATGCTAGGCTACTGAACCCTACCTTTAATTGGATCTAAAACTGGAAGCTACGCTAGGCTACTGAACCAAACCTTTAATTGGATCTCAAACTGGAAGCTATGCTAGGCTACTGAACCCTACCTTTAATTGGATCTAAAACTGGAAGCTATGCTAGGCTACTGAACTCACCTTTATTGGAACTAAAACTGGAAGCTATGCTAGGCTACTGAACTCACCTTTAATTGAAACTAAAACTGGAAAGCTATGCTAGGCTACTGAACCCTCCTTTAATTGGAACTAAAACTGGAAGCTATGCTAGGCTACTGAACTCACCTTTAATTGGATCTAAAACTGGAAGCTATGCTAGGCTACTGAACCAAACCTTTAATTGGATCTAAAACTGGAAGCTATGCTAGGCTACTGAACTCACCTTTAATTGGATCTAAAACTGGAAGCTATCTGCTAGGCTACTGAACTCACCTTTAATTGGAACTAAAACTGGAAGCTATGCTAGGCTACTGAACCAAACCTTTAATTGGAACTAAACTGGAAGCTATGCTAGGCTACTGAACCCTACCTTTAATTGGATCTAAAACTGGAATGCTATGCTAGGCTACTGAACCCTACTTTAATTGGGATCTAAAACTGGAAGCTATGCTAGGCTACTGAACTCACCTTTAATTGGAACTAAAACTGGAAGCTATGCTAGGCTACTGAACCAAACCTTTAATTGGATCTCAAACTGGAAGCTATGCTAGGCTACTGAACCAAACCTTTAATTGGATCTCAAACTGGAAGCTATGCTAGGCTACTGAACCCTACCTTTAATTGGATCTAAAACTGGAAGCTATGCTAGGCTACTGAACTCACCTTTAATTGGGTATTAAAACTGGAAGCTATGCTAGGCTACTGAACTCACCTTTAATTGGAACTAAAACTGGAAGCTATGCTAGGCTACTGAACCCTACCTTTAATTGGATCTAAAACTGGAAGCTATGCTAGGCTACTGAACTCACCTTTAATTGGAACTAAAACTGGAAGCTATGCTAGGCTTACTGAACCCTACCTTTAATTGGAACTAAAACTGGAAGCTATGCTAGGCTACTGAACTCACCTTTAATTGGATCTAAAACTGGAAGCTATGCTAGGCTACTGAACCCACCTTTAATTGGATCTAAAACTGGAAGCTATGCTAGGCTACTGAACCCTACCTTTAATTGGTTCTAAAACTGGAAGCTATGCTAGGCTACTGAACTCACCTTTAATTGGAACTAAAACTGGAAGCTATGCTAGGCTCTGAACCCCAAATTTAATTGGATCTAAAACTTGAAGCTATGCTAGGCCTACTGAACTCACCTTTAATTGGATCTAAAACTGGAAGCTATGCTAGGCTCTGAAACTTCACCTTTAATTGGATCTAAAACTGAAGAGTGAAACAGCACCTCTCTGGCTCAGTATGTGTAGACCATGTATCTGATGCTGTCTGGACAGTGAAACAGCACCTCTCTGTCTCAGTATGTGTAGGCCATGTATCTGATACACGGGTACATGTAGAGGGGCTCTGTTTCTCTCGTTTGGATGCTTTTCTCAGGTGATATAGTTTCAGCAGAGAGGAAGAGGTAAAGCAAGAGGGCTCACTCCCACCAAAATCTGTTCAGTTCAAGCCCAATGCGTTTCTATGGGAATAATATGCAGACCTAAGCTGATCGCCTGCCTTYCCGCCTTTGGGGACAAAGACTCCCGTTGTTAAGGCGGAGACATGAGCATCTCCTCGTTATACACAGATCTCAGGTTTCAGCCTCTTGAGACTAGGAAAGGACAGTTGGCGGCTGCACAGTTAGGATGCCGGGTTGACCTAAAGTACATCGATGACATTATTACTTCTGTCTCAATCATTTACGTTCAAAACACTTCACCAGGGAGCGTGACTTAGCCACAGAGGATCATTAGCTTATTTTCGAGAAGAAAAAAAATAGCTGGTGATTGTTTCAAATCAAGTGTGTTTTTTTGGGGGGGGGAAGCACTGCATTTTGGGTTAGTTACGCGTGGAAAATAAGACTAGTTGACTGAGTTGCGACTGTCAGTGAAAAGTGTCTAGRAAAAAATCTGTGTCGAGATAAACGTGTCTTGAGTTATAATTTAAAACGTCGAGACAAGAAGAAGGGGGGAGGAGGGKWGTGGTGAAGATGTGGTGCGTCTCTCTACAGAATGCCTGCTAGCAAAAAGCTCGAGTCAGGACAGAGAGATAGGGAGGCAGGCAGACAGACAGAGAAGAGAGATACATGTGATTGAAAGAACCTGAATTTTAATCAGGATATTTTCTACTGTTTTTATTTTGTCGGCTTTTAGGCCTTTATGTATTTTACTTAGTTGATGATGGAAGTTATAGAGATATCTGAGATACTGCTACATTGACCAGTAGATTATCTCTGAGTTGGTTAAAAAACATGTTAGACTATCTCTGAGTTATAGACTTCCTGCTACATTGACCTATAGACGTATTCCTGAGTTATAGACTTCCTGCTACATTGACCTATAGACTATCTCTGAGTTATAGACCTATGCTACATCTGACCTATAGACTCTTCTGAGTTAATAGACTTCCTGCTACATTGGGCCTATGAGTTATAGGCTCTCATTTCTTTTAGCCTCACAATGGACACGGGTGTATCAATGTGTCCGTCATGGCGGAGACCTAGTTAAATATTTATAATTTTACTTCAATTTTTTACCGATTAACACCATGTAAAATGTTTTGTGAAACTAAAATGTAAACTGTTCCATGAAAAATGGCCATCCTGGAAAGGAAATCAGAATGGCACAAGATCATGGCCCAGTTAGAGATGGTTAGGATAACAATGGTAGCGGATATGATAGTAGGATAGATGGTAGGATGATGGTAGCATAGACTGGTAGAACATAGATAAATGGGTAGGAAGATGGGATAATGTAGGATGATGTAGGATCATACTTAGGAAAATGTAGGATAATGGTAGGTGATTAGTGGTAGGTATGATGGTAGGATTAATATGGTAGGGTATAAATGGTAGGAATAATGTTAGAAATGGAAATACAGATGAGTATATAGGGTTGCTTTCCACATATTATGAAACTCACCAGCGGTCTACTGTATTGTGTCTTTCAAACTATATACAACACATTTTTTTATTAATGGTCAGCTCAGCACCTGAAACGACACAGGTGAAGTCCCAAGGCGGCAGCTGCTATGGAATCAAATATAGGCACCGTTCTCAAGCTTTGATTGTTCTGGTGCACTTCCACACCAATTGACTGAAAATCCTTCAGCAGCACTCGTGCAAGTCTTGGCAACTCTAATGCAGATAGTGTGGTTGTGTTCCACACCGGTCTTCCAGTTACCTCCCCCAACAGAAAATACATTTGAGAATCCAGAGTGGGAAAGTTGTTTTTACAGCAAACTTTACTTCTTGTCAAATGACTCAGTTGAATCAGTCGAATCAGATCGAATCAGTGAATCAGGGTCGATATCATCGAATCAGTCGAATCAGTCTAATCAGGTCATTGATCATTTGAATCATTGAATCATTGCATCAGTTGCAATCCACTGGGGTCTATTCCTACCTGCTTGGTGCCTATCAACTATAGAGCCTAGCCCACTCCTCTGTTCCATCTCTCTCTCTCTTCTCTCTCTCTCTTCTCTCTCTCTCTCTTCTCGGTCTCCTCCCTCTCTCTGATCTCCATCTCTACTCTCTCTCTCTCTCTCATCTCTCTCTGTCACTTTCAGTTCAAAGCACAGGTTGCCAAACGGAGGCCTTGGTCCTTCTGTGCCTGTTCCTCCTTCATCCCTAACCTCAGCCCCAGCCCTCCAATCCTCCAGCTCCTTCCGCGCTCACCTCCTCAGTTTTCAACTATTGTGAGTTGTGCGGATAATAAATAATGTATCGCCCAGAAGACGAGAAAACATGTGGTATGGTTTCAGGATTAACTACCTGCATGGTGTGATGTCTACCGTACAGGAGAGTAAAGTCCTTTTGTTTCACCGTGAGACCTAGAATACTCACAATCAAATTGCCGACCACTATTACTCCATAGAGAATTTTCTTTCGTGTATCGTCACCAAGCGCGTGCCTAAATTCCCCTCCAAAGCCGATACCGTATACAACGCTCTAGGAAATACACCAGACCTTTGCAAGCGATACCGATGACAACGCCAGGAAATACACTGGAAACCCTTCAAGCCAGATACATGACAACGGCTCAGGAAATACCCGGACCTTTCAAAGTCATAACCACAACGACAACGAATCAGGGAAATACACTGGATCTTCAAGCCGATACCATGACATACGCTCAGGGGAGAATACAACACCGGACTCAAGCCGATACCGGTCGGACGACAACGCTCAGGATAATACAACCAAATCCTTGCAAGGCCGACTACCATGACAACAATCAAGGGAAATACATCTGACCCCCTTTCAATTCCTCTTCCAGACCTCCTAGCTCCTCCCAGACCCCACCCTAGCTCCTCCCAGCCCCACTAAACTCCCTCAGTCCCACCCAGCCCTCTCACCCTCAAGACCCAGCTCCTCCCATCCTCCCCCAGCCCTCCCAGCTCCGGCCCCAGCCCCTCCCAGCCCTCCAGCTCCTCTCTAGCCCCACCCAGCCCTCCCAATCCGTTTTCCAGCCTTCCTAGCTCTCTCCCAACCCCTACCCACTCCTACATCCCCACTTCAGCTCCTCCCATGCCCCACCCAGCTCTCTCAGCCCCATACCCCACTCCTCCCAATTCCTTGTCCAGCCCTGTCCTAAGCGCCTCTCCAGCTACTTCGCCAGCTTCTCCTCGATCTCTCTTCAGTCCCACCCAGCTCCTCGCCAATCCATATCCACCCTTCCTACTCCTCCACCAGTCCCACCGCATCCCTTCCACCCCTCCCAACCTCCTCCACCTCTCCCAATCAATTTCCACCCTTCCTACTCTCCCAGCCCACCGCAGCTCCTCCGAAGCCCCCAACTCCTCTCACCCTCCAATCCATGTCCATGCCCCTTCCTAGCTCCTCCCAGCCCCACCTAGCTCCTCCCAGCCCTCACAACTTTCTTATAGCTGCTGATTGTCTCCTCGTATTATCTTCAGTGCAGAGCTGAGAGGGTTAAGAGGGTTGAAGGAATGTATCTTCTGTCAGATCCCATTAACGGTGGCTCAATGTTTTAAATGAGCCCCAAGAGCTGAATTATATCTCCCTGCTTAGTTAATGCTCCTTGTGCTGTCGTAATGAAACCACCGGGCCGGCCGACTGCAGCCACCGTCGCTTCTCTCTCTCTCTTTATTGCCGGCTGGCTTCTCCTTTCTCCCTCTGAGGTAATTAATTACTTTTCCCCCCCCTCCCTCCCTCCCACACACCGCCAGTCCACACGCCGGTCACTCGACCACCACGGCTTTGCGCCAAGCCTGTACTTCAGGCACACTGCCGACCAGGCTGGCGGGTCACTCAAGCACATGCCAACGTCACTATTACCAACCGGCCTCCTCCACTACCTGTGGACTGTGTGCTGCCAGAACCTGTAGAGCTGAAGGACTTCAATAGTCTGCAAAACCTGGAATTATGGCATCTTTCATAGCTGTTTAAAATATAGTGGTCTCTTCCTCTGAGTGTATAGAATGTTGTCATTGATAGATGAGATATGTAGAAAGGGTCAGTCTTGTTATCTGTCATTCGTGTTACCTAATTAGGTCATTCTAAAAGGGGTCGTTTCCATCCTGCGTGCCCATTGGCCCGGGCTGGAGAGGCCCTGTCGTAGATAAGCCTGACGGAGTGTCTCTTTAATGTCACCATTTACTTTGTTCACTACATCTAAAAACTAGGAAGTCCATTCAAAGGAGACCAGATCACCGTTTCCTCTGTTCTCAATAATCTAAGTCACTACATCTAAAAACTAGGAAGTCCATTAAAGGAAGACAAGATTTTCTTCAGCCTACTGTAATTCAACCTATTTAGTTTCTCGACAGGAAATGTACTTCAATTACTTACTTAAATAGGTTTTGTGTCTACATGGGCTTTGTGTCAATATTCTGAAGCGATATCTCGTCAAATGTAATTTGATAATTCAATGTTCAAATAACTAGTGTTAAGTCTGTGTGTTAAAGAGAAGAAGACGGATGTGTCTACAATCATTTGACTTGATCAGAWTGGGACTGTAATAAATCTTGACTCTAGTACACATGCTGTACCTGTATGCTATAGCAGGRGTCCCCAAATCACAGTCAGTCGCGGGACGATTTGTTCTTGCGCCGGAACAAAATTATAAATCGTTTGTACGCTACATATTGACCGCAAGAATCCTAAACGGATATAGAATTTGACAAAAAACKGAATAATTTCAAACCTTGATTACATTGGGATACGATCACATACAGGATGCCTCTATATTAATGCGTGGGAATACTTGGTAACAGATGTTTTTCTTAAAATGAAAATCACTTTTGAGCTGAGTTCCTGGTGATTTTACAGTCCCTCATGTCCAACAACAGATGTGTGCCGTGTGTCAGCTATTGTGGAACCCTGCTTTTAAATGTATGTATTTTTTTCATTCATTTATTTTATCATGTGTTATTTAATCCACAGTGCCAAGTGCTCCACCACAAAACATCTCCTTGGAAGTGGTCCTCTCAAGAGTGAGTACATGCATTTTGTGATTTAAAATATATAATACAGTGGGGCAAAAAAGTATTTAGTCAGCCACCAATTGTGCAATTTCTCCCACCTAAAAAGATGAGAGAGGCCTGTAATTTTCATCATAGGTACACTTCAACTATGACAGACAAAATGAGCATTTTTTTTCCAGAAAATCACATTGTAGGATTTTTAGTGAATTTATTTGCAAATTATGGTGGAAAATAAGTATTTGGTCACCTACAAACAAGCACGATTTCTGGCTCTCAAGGACCTGTAATTTCATCTTTAAGAGGCTCCATTTGCACAATTGGTGGCTGACTAAATACTTTTTTGCCCCACTGTATGTGTAAATATATATGCTTTGGGCTATAAAACATCAATGCTATAAAGTTGTTTGATGAAATTTCCACACACCACAGTCCGAGACCCAGAAAATATGTATTTTTATTGACTTTAATGTCTTGGCTTCACCTTCCAGCCAGTTGGGTCTGTCTGTATGAACCTAAATGATTGATTATACACATTTCTACCAGAATGAGCTGCCTACTTCTGCAGACAGACATCACAGACAGACAGACGACAGACAGACAGACAGGACAGGACAGACAACAGAACAGGTCTCATTAAAAACAGTTTCATTGGCTGGAGCCCCGTACAGCTTCTGTAGCTGGGCCCCTACAGGCTTCAGTGACTGGGGCCCCTACAGAAATCAGTAGCTGGGACCCCTACAGGCTTCAGTGGCTGGGGCCCCTACAGGCTTCAGTATCTGGGGCCCTTACAGGCTTCAGTGGCTGGGGACCATACAGGCTTCAGTGGCTGGGGCTCCTACAGGCTTAAGTGACTGGGGCTCCTACAGGCTTCAGTGACTGGGGCCCCTACAGAAATCAGTAGCTGGGGCCCCTACAGGCTTCAGTGGCTGGGGCCCCTACAGGCTTCAGTGGCTGGGGACCATAGAGGCTTGGTGTGGCTCCTGAGGAGGGCATAGTGCTTGAGAAAGTGGAAAAATAGAGGAAATTCAAGCTTTGAAGAGCCTTAAACAGCACAAACAGATTTGGGACCAGAAAATATGTCCAAGCCTTGAAGTTCCAGCCTTGGATATATTCTACAAATCATTTTGTATTATCTCAGGTGTTTTCTGTTAACCTGAATGCTCATTTATTCCAACGTTCATCCACATTTGCAGTAGAAACGTTGAGAGAGAGAGAAGCTCCATTCAGAAGCAGAAGTCTAGRTCTGACAGAACTATTCATACTAGTTAGTCTACTGACAGTATTTTCAACAACAACAAACAAAAAGAGCAGCAGTTGTCAGTGATATTTCTATCGTATAAAGGAACTGTGATATCTAGCTGCCACGACACCAACTAAACTAGACTAGATGAGTAAAGAGTCACCTTTTCTTTTTTTTAAAGTGTTTGACTCTTTAGAAGATAAAACCTTGGGGGATTTTTTTTATGAGTAGGTCATGGCATCTCTCTAAAACCACTTCAGGTGGGAATTGAATCTACTGTAACACCTTGTGGTGGTGGAAGAATGGATTATATTGTCATTATTTAGAGTGACCTTCCCAATCTGGTCATGTTTGACGAACGTTATAGTATATTATATGTCCCAATGGAGACTCTCTATTCATTTTATAGGTGTCTGGTCAAAAGTAGCAAAGTACATAGGGAATAGGTTGCAATTTTGGGACACATCAAACAGTTAAACACTGATCAATTTCAACAGGACAGACTGAGTGCTGTCTAAACAATATGCATTGGCATTTCATATCATTATTGACAATATTTCAAAACATAAGAGAATGAGAACTTGATGCTTTATTAATAGAAAATCATTTTGGGAAGGTTTATGGTATTTAGAAAAAACCGAGTGCAAGTTGAAGTCATCATATCTATAAATAGTTTCATATGTTTTGATCTGCAACCGTATAAACCATCATTCCTAGCTGTCCAAAACAACCATCCTATACTTATCGATGAATGGAACCTTATCACACTGCAATATCTCTAACTCTATCACACAATAGCCAATTACAAGTATAAACTATTAATCACACAAACATTATATCTAACTCTTCACACCAACATTAATCTTTATAAACACCAATACCTGGTTAGCGACAGGCTACACCTACATACTACCCCGTTTACCTAAACACCTATATTTTTGTATTCCCCTTACCCTCTGAATTGGCACACATGTCACAATACCTGTTCCTCTCGGTCTCAAAGCTTAACAAATGCCTTAATTTTAACTGACTTCCCACATTCTATACATACATCGGTTGAGATGGGAAATTTATAAATTGTGCATCCAGAAAGGATCTAGCTTCACTGGAAATCACCTGGATCAGTCCCTAAGTCCAATGAAAGGACGCAAAGTGGTTTTCTTAATGTTTTTATGTAGTCATATGTTAATGCTATTGTGGTATACCAAACACTTACTTCTTTATCCACCATCCGCTGCATTTAATCTATTCCTCATCATACTCCTCTCTCTCTTCCTCTCTCTCTCTCTCTCTCTCCATACTCCTTACACTCATCCTCTTCTCATCTTCCTCTCTCTATCACTCCTCTCTATCTACACATAACATCTACTCTCTTCCCCCTCTTTCCCCCCCCCCTTCCTCACTCTCCTCCACCCCCCTCTCTCTTCTCTACCTCCTCTCTTATCCTCACATCTCCTCACTGTCATCTCTACACACATCCACTCTCATAACAATCCCATTCTCCAACATCCTCTCTTCCTCTCATCCATGTCCTCTTCGCTGCCGCCCCCCCTTCCTCTCTTCTCTCCACATACTCTCCCCCCCGACGCTCTCTCACCTCAACCTCCATCACTCTCCCTCTTATAAACTTATCACAACAGCCTACCCTTCTCATTCTCCTTATATAACTATCATACCATCACATCTTACTATTCCTATACATTCTACTCACTACCCTCCGCTATTATCCTTATCCCACTCTATTTCTCCACATCCTACTACTCTCTAATCTCTATTCACACCAACACTTATTCTCCTATTCTTCCTACACATCTCACCTCTCTCTCTATTCCTCTCCTCTCTCACTTTCATATTTCAACAACATTATCTCTCATCATACTATATCACCCCACTTTCTATCTCATATAACTCTATCACACAGCATTTCATCTCTAACTCTTCCTCAACAGCTCATCTCTAACCTCTATCACACAACACTTATCTCATATAACTTTCCTAACACTCATTACTATAACTCTTACATCAACATTATCTCCCTCATCACATTAAACTCTCATTCTTCTTATCTCAATTATCTACACCACCTAGTTATCCCCCTATTCATCTCCTCTCCTATACCTACTCTCTTCAATCTCACACACTTATCTCTATAACTCTATCACAACAGCATTATCTCTAACTCTACTACACGACTCTTCTATTCTCTATACTCTCTATATCACACAACATTATCTCTATACTCACCCTATCCTATCTAGACAAGATTATACTACTAGAACTAATCACACGCATTCTTACTCATATTAAACTCTATCAACAGCAATGCATTATCTCTATAACTCTATCTACCAACAAATCATATCTCTAACTCTATCACACAACATTATCTCTAACCTATAATAACACAACATTATCTCTAACTCTATCACACAACATTATCTCTAACTCTATCACCAACATTATCTCTAACTATATCACCACAAGCATTATCTCTAACTCTATCACACAACATTACTCTTAACTATATCACACATCATATCTTCTAACTCTATCACACACATTATCTCTAACTATATCACACAACATTTACTCTTAACTATATCACACAACATTATCTCTATAACTCTATCACACATCATTATCTCCATCACACATCATTATCTCTATTAACTCTATCACACATCATTATCTCTAACTCTATCACACACCATTATCTATATAACTCTATCATGCCGCATTATCTCTATCGCACATCATTACCTCTATAACTCTATCACACACCATTATCTATATAACTCTATCACACCGCATTATCTCTATAACACAGCATTATCTCTATCGCACAGCATTATCTCTATAACTCTATCACACATCATTATCTCTATAAGACTTTCTTG
>NW_019947460.1:22500-27843 GCF_002910315.2 Salvelinus sp. IW2-2015 | reverse complement strand
TTAATGAATCCGTGTCTGCTCATCCTGGCTTGGTCTTTGTGCAACCAATTAAGCCTGGACGCACATGTTTTGGCTTCATTGAGCTCAGCTGAGTCATTTATCCCGGATGTCTTAATTCTACTTTTGTGCAACAGTCCCCAGTTCAGAAATAAATTGTGAAGTATGTGTGACATGCTAGAGGCTGGCAGGAGGGCTCAGCATTTCAACAACTCATCAACAACAGCACTTCAACATCATGCCAATACATTTCGCGTTTAGGCTGAATAAAATAAATATATTACTTCAATGCATTATTAGGATATCCAGTCATTTTACACAGCCTTTGAATTCACTTTTAGAAACACATTATTGTGAGTGTTTATCCAGGGATATTTAGGTCTCAAGCTGACAGTATTTTCTGTTTGTTCTGTCGTTAAAGGAGCAGGCTATCCCGATACAGACATTCAGACACAGACATCACCTTTTCTTCTGTAAATGATTGTTTTAAGGGCTATGAGGTAGGGTATGGGAGATTGACTGCACATGACCGTGATTATTGTCTTTGCTGTCTTTCACTTCCCGGAGAAAGACGTGTATCACGTAAACTAGTTTCTTTGAAAAATAAAAGTCCTTCTCGTCAATTCGGCCAAGTAAAAGTGACGTGCAGCAATGGGTATTGAAACTAAGTGAAGGGCTAATGTGGAAAGTTTATGCCGCGTTCACAACAACTGGGACCTCGGAAAAATACGATGTCAACGCCCGAGAAAGAGGACCGTTCAAATCGATTTTTCCCAGTCGGACAAAGTCAGAAGGTCTGCCTACCCGACCAATCAGATGAGGGAGTGTGATGACGCGTTATCTTACCCGACCAATCATATAGTTGCGGGAAACGCTGCGTTCTCCAATTGGTAAATCTCAAATTCAAGTTTTGAGGACCAAATAACGAAATACATTCGGGAACGTCACTAAAATTCATAACATCAGGAAAATACAAAAGTTTTGGCCAAAAAAGTAAGTTGGCCTTAACATTTTTTTGGATAACTAGTATTTCAATTATTAGATCACCTGTTTTTTTTTACTCACTACAAAGCCTTGACAAGAATGACGTGCTCTCCCCACTAGTTATTGTTTCTGCAGTAAGGATTCACCCTCTATAGAGAATTATTATTGTGTAACTTATCTGCAGGTAATCGTTGTTTTGAGCTAAAAAAAAAAGCACCTCGTAGCTGTCTGTAAACCAGGGAGCTAAATGAACGGCTCTTTCACCGATGGAATTCGGTTTCCGACGTTCACCAAAAAGATCGTTCAAAAACAACCTTTCGTTATCGAACGACCCATCACTAGTTGAAACAGGAAATACTAGTATAAGGAAGTAGAGCAAGTAACGGACGTTATCGTCGAAGAAAGACGTTTCAGACGTTTGTAGCTTTCTTTTACAATGTCATGTAGAAAAGTACTTTTGAGAAGTTAGATTATCACAAAGACAGAAATGATTTAGGGGTAAAACATCCGCCAAGCAAATAGAATATTGATTTAAACTTTCAAGAAGGATTATTTTAGGTTTATTTACATTGTTGTTGATTCATAGTGATTATCCAATCAATAAGATGTGTGTGATAGGCTACAGGGCTATGAGGTATGGTATTATTGTTATAGGCTACAGGGCTATGAGGTATGGTATTATTGTTATAGGCTACAGGGCTATGAGGTATGGTATTATTGTTATAGACACAGCTATGAGGTATGGTATTTGTTATAACTACAGGCTCTATAGGTATGGTATTATTGTTATAGGCTACAGGCTATGAGGTATGGTATGTATTGTTAAAAAGGCTACAGGGCTATGAGGTATGGTATTATTGTTATAGGCTACAGGGCTATGAGGTATGGTATTATTGTTTAGACTACAGGGATATGAGGTATGGTATTATTGTTATAGAGCTACAGGGCTATGAGGTATGGTATTATTGTTATAGACTACAGGGCTATGAGGTATGGTATTATTGTTATAGGCTACAGGGATATGAGGTATGGTATTTCATTGTTAAGGCTACAGGGCTATGAGGTATGGTATTATTGTTATAGCTACAGGGCTATGAGGTATGGTATTATTGTTATAGACTACAGGGCTATGAGGTATGGTATTTATTGTTATAGGCTCAGGGCTATGAGGTATGGTAATTTTTTTTTTATTGTTTTATTTTTTTGAGCTACAGGGCTCATGAGGGATGTATTATTGTTATAGGCTACAGGCTATGAGGTATGGTTATTGTTATAGACTACAGGGCTAGTCAGTTATGGTATTATGTTAATAGACTACAGGCTATGGGTTGCAACGACAAGGAAAAATGACAGGTGTGTGTAATTGGTTGGATGTTGTGGGGGTGATAGGCTACAGGGCTAATGAGGTATGTGTGTTATAGACTACAAGGCTATGAGGTAATGTATTATTGTTAATAGGCCTACAGGGCTATGAGGTATGGTATTATTGTTATAGGGCTACAGGGCTATGAGGTATGGTATATTGTATAGGCACAGGGCTATTGAGGGTATGGTATTATTGGTTATAGGCTACGGCATGAGGTATGGATATATTTTAAGGCTACAGGGATATTGAGGTATTGGTATTATTGTTTATCAGGAGATTGACAGCACATTAAGGTGATTATTATCTGAGGAAACTGGCTCACTTTCACTTCCTGAAAGAAGACGTGCATCGCAATTTATAGCTTTCGTTAAATAAAATAGTCTGTCTCGTCGAGTAAATGTGACGTTCAACAATGTGCATAGGAACTATTTAAATGTAGGGCTAAATCACATTTTAAGTTTAAAGCTTTCTGGTGACAGATCAGGAAGGCGGTGGTCCGTTTTGCTCACTGCAGTTGCGCTCGATATAACTTCACCGGCTCATCTATGCGCGTTGTGAACCKCGGGTTGAATCGTCAGCACGCCTTTTCTCAGAATGAAAACCCCGGTGCGCCGGGCGAGATAAACGGATCGRACCTCAASTGAACTCAAGCAGTGCATGGGGTCTGTTCACTCAACCAGGGATGGGCAACTGGCGMRCRGSGACCAATAATAWAAACATTGTTTTGGAACTCAGTCTGGATCTCAACTTCCTGTTGACCGTTAGAATAATAGAAAACACATGGTGCAGTGTGTAAATGTGGTTGAGCATCAACAGTCAGTCTATTGGCCCATGTTAGCTACATGTTTTTAGATTGGTCAATTAGTCTAGCGGCTAAACTTGTAGTAAGCATGGTTGAATTACCAACCGGGGTGGGGCCCGTTGATCGCCAGTTATCATATTAAAAACTGTTAACATTTACCTCCACCCCATGGCAACATGTCCCCATGGCAACATGTCCCCATGGCAACATGTCCCCATGGCAACATGAGTAGAATTATCTGTTAAACTGAACATGTTTTCTCCTGACCCATGGTCGGATGTATGGATGTGGGTATGCAGACCCATGAGACACTACGGCCCCTCATGATGAGTGCCATTTTTTTTTGTGGCCCCCACCTCATCAAAGTTCTCCATCCCTGCACTAAATGATAAGGAGAGGGAAATACCTGAATGTGTCCAATAGAAACTCTCGTTGTTGAAACATTTTGCTATCCTACTGTAACAGTATAACTTTAAACCGTCCCCTCYCCCATACCCGGGCGCGAACCAGGGACCCTCTGCACACATCAACAATGGTCGCCCACGAAGCATCGTTACCCATCGCTCCACAAAGGCCGCGGCCCTTGCAGAGCAAGGGGAAACCCTACTTAAGTCTCAGAGCAAGTGACGTAACTGATTGAAAATGCTAGTAGCGCATACCCGCTAACTAGCTAGCCATTTCACATCCGTTACCCACCCCCCCTTTCAACCTCCTCCTTTTCGCAGCACCAGTGATCCGGGTCAACAGCATCAATGTAACAGTATAACTTTAAACCGTCACCTCGCCCGAACGGGCCGCGAACCAGGGACCTCTGACACATCACAACGGTCGCCCACGAAGCATCGTTACCCATCGCTCCACAAAGGCGCGGCCCTTGCGAGCAAGGGGAAACCCTACTTAAGTCTCAGAGCAAGTGACGTAACTGATTGAAACGCTAGTAGCGCGTACCCGCTAACTAGCTAGCCATTTACATCCGTTACACTACACACGTTAATTTTCGCCTACTCTGCCACCTAATTATCTTTACCTGCACGCTAATTATCTTACCTGCCACGCTAATTATCTTTACCTGCCACGCTAATTATCTTTAGCCTCCACGCTAATTACTTTACCTCCACCCTAATTATCTTTACCTGCAACCCTAATTAATCTTGACCTGCCACCTAATTATCTTGACTCACCTGCCCACCTAATTATCTTTACCTGCCACCCTAATTATCTTTACCTGCACCCTAATATCTTACTGCCCTACTTTCTTTACTGCACACTGCCTAAATTATCTTTACCTGCCACCATTATCTTACTGCACGCTAAATTATCTACGCTAATTATCTTTACCTCCCACCCTAATTATCTTACCTGCCCCCTAATTATCTTGACTGCTACCCTAATATTTTATCTCTTAACTGCCAATGCTAAAATTACTTACTCTGCCCACTAAGTTTCCTAATTGCCAGTAAATTTGCTAATGTAAAAATCTAATTTTATTTTCAAGTATTTTCTTTTTGGTCTTAATTTAAGGTAATGGTTAGGCACAAGCTAGCAGTGTGTTAAGGTTAGGTTAAAATCAATATTTTAAAAATATAAATTGTAGATATAGGCATTGAATAACAGATTCACTACATGGAACAACAGATAGTCATTACTGCTATTGCCAATAGAAACACATTGAATAACAGATAGTCATTACTGCTATTAGCCAATAGAAACACATTGAATAACAGATAGTATTACTTCTATTAGCAATAAAACACATTGAATAACAGATAGTCATTACTGCTATTAGCCAATAGAAACACATTGAATAACATGATAGCCATTACTGCTATTAGCCAATAGAAACACATTGAATAACAGATAGTCATTACTGCTATTAGCCAATAGAAACACATATGAATACAGATAGTCATTACTGCTATAGCCAATAGAAATACATTGAATAACATATAGTCTTTACTGCTATTAGCCAATAGAAACACATTGAATAACAGATAGTCATTTCTGCTATTAGCCAATAGAAACACATTGAATAACAGATAGTCATTACTGCTATTAGCCAATAGAACACATGGAACAACAGATAGTCCAAAACAAGATCTAAGGAAGTCCCGTTCTGGAGTGTCTGTCCTCTATCTGAGAGATCAGAAAGATCAGGAAACGTGTATCTTTTACATGTATTTATCCCTTTTTTTAG
>NW_019947460.1:13902-21943 GCF_002910315.2 Salvelinus sp. IW2-2015 | reverse complement strand
GAATATATGTGGTGTGGTGTGTGTGTATGTGTGTGTGGTGGTGTGTGTGTGTGTGTGTGTGTGTGTGTGGTGTGTGTGTTGTGTGTGTGTGTGTGTGTTGTGTGTGTGTGTGTGTGTGTGGTGGTGTGTGTGTGTGTGTGTGTGTGTGGTGTGCAGGGATGCTAGACTATACTTTTCACACTAATAACATATTTTTCGAGTTGGTGAGCACCGAAGCACTTGATATTGGTCGACATCCTTTTATAATGACTGGCCTGTGTCCCTAATGCACCTGCATTCCATATGAGGAACAGGGCGAAATAATGACTAGCCGTGGCCTGGTGTCATAATCACCTGCTTTCATACAGAATGAGGCTTAATGATGACGTAGCCTTGTGGCTGTGTCATAATGCATTGCATTCATACAGAACAGCGCTTAAATGATGACTAAGCCGTGGCTGTGTCCATAATGCACTGCTATTCCATACAGAAGCAGGCTAGAGTGAGCTATCCGGGCTGTGTGCCCATAATGCACGTGCATTCATACAGAACCCGGCTCAATAATGACTAGCCGTGGCCTGTGTCCCATATGACTGCATTCCATAACAGAACCAGGCTAATAATGATAGCCGTGCCTGTGTCCCATAATTGCACCTGCATTCCATACAGAACCAGGCTAATAATGACTAGCCGTGGCTGTGTCCCATAATGCACCTGCATTCCATACATGAAGCAGGCTAATATTGACTAAGCCGGCGCTTGTCCCATAATGCACCTGCATTCCATACGAACAGGGCTAATAATGACTAGCCGTGGGCTGTGTCCCATTAATGCACTGCATTCCATACAGAACCAGGCTAATAATAGAACTAGCCGTGCTGTGTATCCCATAATGCACCCCTCAAAGATTCCCCAATAAAAACACGCAGAACCAGGCTAATAATGACTAGCCGTGGCTGTGTCCAGTAATGCACCTGCATTCCATACAGAACTCAGAGCTAGCAATGCTGACTAAGACGTGAGACTTGTGGCCTATAATGCACCTGCATTCACTAACAGACCAGTGCTAATGATGACTAGCCGTGGCCTGTGTCCCATAATGCACTGCATTCATACAGAACAGGCTAATGAATGATAGCGTGGCCTGTTGCTCCGATAATGCACCTGCATTCCATACAGAACCAGGCTAATGATGACTAGCGCTGGCTGTGGTCCCATAATGCACCTGCATTCCATACAGAACCAGCTTAATGAGACTAGCCGTGGCCTGTGTCCCATAATGCACGCTGCATTCCATACAGAACGAGGCTAATAATGACTAGCCGTGGCCTGTGTCATAATGCACGCTGCATTCCATACAGAACAGCTCTAATAATGACTAGCCGTGGCCTGTGTCCCATAATGCACCTGCATTCCATACAGAACCAGGCTAATTAATGAACTAGCCGTGGCCTGTCGTCATAATGCAACCTCATTCCAGTACAGAACCAGCTAATAAGGCTAGCGCTGGGCCTTGTCCATATGGCACCTGCATGTCCACTACAGAACCAGCTATAATGACTGCCGTGGCCTGGTGTCGCATAATGCACGCTGCATTCCATAGCAGGAACGCAGCTAATTAAAGGACTAGGCGTGGCCTGTTCCCATAATGCACTGCAGTATCCATAGCAGAACCAGGCTAATGATGACTAGCCGTGGCCTGTGTACGCCATATGCAACCTGCCATTCCGATAAGAAAGGCTAAATGATGACTAGACCGTGAGCTGGTGTCCATAAATGAGCCTGCGTTCATAAGCAGAAGACAGGCTAATGATCGACTAGCGCGGTGGCCTGTGTCCCATAATGCACGGGATTCCAGTACAGTAACCAGGCTATAGATGAGCGAGCCGTGGCCTGTGTCCCATATGTCACCTGCATATCCATACAGAACAAGGCCTAATCGATGACTAGCCGTGGCCTGTGTCCCATAATGCACCTGCATCCATACAGAAACGAGGCTAAATGGATTGACTAGCGCGTGTGCCTGTGTCCATATGCACTGCTATTCAACAGACAGGCTAATGATGACTAGCTGTGGCGCTGATGTCCGCATAAGGCAACTGACATTCAATACAGAACGCAGGCCTAATGATGGACTAGCTCTGTGCAATGCCCCTGCCTACAGACGCAATGAGCTGCTGGTGTCCCATAATGCGCCTGCATTCCATACAGAACGAGGTAATGATGATAGGACGTGGCGCTGTGTTCCCATTAATGCACCTGCATTGCCATACAGAGACCGGCTTAATGAATGGAACTAGCCGTTGGCTGTGTCCCATAATGCAAGACCTGCATTCAGATACGAACAGGCTAATGATGATAGCCGTGGCCTGTGTTCTCCATAATGCACCTGCAATTCGGCATACAAAGCGAGGCTAATGAATGACTATGCCGTGGCGCTGGTGTACGATAATGCACTGGCAATTCCATACAGAACAGCAATATGACTAGCCGTGGCATGGTGTACCATAATGCACCTGCAGTGTCATACAGAACGGCAGGCTAATTAATAGACTAGCCGTGCCCTGTGGTCCCATAATGAAACCTTGCATTGCATAACAGAACGCAGGCCTAATAATGAATCTAGCCGTGGCTGTGTCCCATAATGCACCTGCATTCCATAAAGAGCCAGGCAATAATGGACTAGCCGTGCTGTGTCCATAATGCACCTGCATTCCATACAGAACCAGGCTAATAATGACTAGCCGTGGCCTGTGTCCCATAATGCACCTGGCCATGTCCATACAGAACCGAGGCTGAATGAGACAGCCGTGGCCTGGTGTCCATAATGCACCTGCATTTCCATACAGAACCATGGCTAAGTAATGACTGAGCCAGTGGCTGGTCACATAATGCACACTGCATTCCATGACGAGATAGGCTAATGAATGACTAGCTTGGCTGGTGTCCAGGTTAATGCAACCTGCATTCCATACAGAAAAGGCTAATATGACTAGCCGGCGTGTCCCATAATGTACCTGCAAATGTCCAGTACAGAACCAGCGTATTGTATGTAGCACGTATGCCTGGCTGTGCCATAATGCCCCTGCATTCATACAGGAACAGCTAATAATGACTGCCGTGGCTGTGTCCATAAATTCTGGGGGCACCTGCAAACATCCATACAGAACCAGCCCAGGCTAATAATGACCTAGCACGTGGCCCTGGTCTGGCCCATACATGCACCTGCGATTCCATACAGAACCAGGCTAATGATGATAGCCGTGCCTGTGTCCATAATGCACCTGCATTCGTGGCCTATAGGCTCTCGATGGCAAGAACTGGTTGATCATGTTGTTTCCAGTTTTCTCTCTTCAACTGTTTTAACTCGAGTGAGTTCACATCCTTATGGTCTGGTTTCCGCACAATGGCTGCCTTTATGGGA
This sequence comes from Salvelinus sp. IW2-2015, assembly GCF_002910315.2. Classification (NCBI taxonomy): domain Eukaryota; kingdom Metazoa; phylum Chordata; class Actinopteri; order Salmoniformes; family Salmonidae; genus Salvelinus; species Salvelinus sp. IW2-2015. The sequence continues at coordinate 18,540 of NW_019947460.1, read as the reverse complement.
ATTGAACTTTTTGCCCTTTGCCTCCTCCTTCGGGAACATTCATCACAGTATTCAGCATAAACATCAGCATACATTTGACAGAATATGAACTTTTTTCTGCACTTCCCTTTTCCTCACTCAGTAACTTAACAATAAGGTTATCTTTACCTTCCTTGAATAACATTCTTATACATGTTTTTTTATTTTACGTTAATTTTACAGGTATAGTTGACTGGAGAACACATTCTCATTTGAGCAATCGACCGTGGGGAAGTAGTTTACAGGGAGAGGAGGGGGATGAATGGCCATTGTAAAACTGGGGATTATTAGGTGACCGTTTGATGTTGTTTTGAGGTGTTTAGATTTGTGAATTAGTCCAGGACACCGAGGGTTAACACCCTACTCTTGACGATAAGGCATGGGATGCGTTTTAATGACCTCAGAGAGTCAGGCACACCGTTTAACGTCCATCGAAAGACGGGCACCTACACAGAGCAGTGCCCGAATCACTGCCCTGGGGCCTTGGGTCTTTGTTAGACCAGAGGAAAGAGTGCTCCTACTGGCCCTCCAACATCCACTTCCACCGCACTGGTTCTCCATCCAGGGATGAGGAGGACCACCCTCTAGTTCAGAACAAGCCAGCAGTGGTATGCGGGTGGTATGCTGCTGGCTTGGGTTTAGGGTTAATGTGATGAACGTACTGTAACGTTTATTATCATGTTGAAGTCTTCATACGTTTGGTATGGTAAACATGAGTAAGAATATTTCAAGCTAGAATCCAACAATATTGTTTTAAGAGATAGTTAAGACAGTAGTCTACGATACAGAGGCTACCATACAGGCTAGGTGCTAGCCAATACAAATGCTAGGTGTAGCAAAAAAATACCAATGCTAGGTGCTAGCCAATCTAAATCGCTAGGTGCTAGCAATACAATGCTAGGTGCTAGCCAATACCAATTGCTAGGTTGCTAGCCAATACCAATTGCTAGGCTGCTAGCAATACAATGCTAGGTGCGCAAGACCAATGCTAAGGTGTCTTTTTGTAACTTTCTTTTAGCAAACATCAATCATAGCTAGAGTCAATAGCCCCTTTGATTTGATGACAGCTTTGCCGACGTTCTTGGATCCTCAACAGCTCATGAGGAAGTCACCTGGAATGTCATTTCATTTAAAGTGTGCCTGTTAAAAAGTTGAGATTTGTGGAAATTTCTTTCCTTCTAATGCGTTTGAGCAACTCAGTTGGGTTGTGGACTAAGTTATGGGGGGGGGGGGGGGGGTATATCAGAAGATAGCCCTTTGGTAAAAGAAAAATCCATATTAATGGAAAGAAGCTCAAATTACAGAGGAAACAAGAGTCATCAGTTCTTTACAGACTGTAGGTCGTCAATAGGATAATAATTTCTAAGAACTTTTAACGTTCTTCAAGTGCAGTTGCAAAAACATCAAGCGCTATGGTAAGAAATGTCTTCATGAGGACGCACAGGAAAGAAGACCAGATTACCGTCTGCTCAGAGGATAACTTCATTAGAGTTACAGCCTCAGAAAATGCAAGCTCACATAAATGCTTCACAGAACATCTACATCAACTGTTCAGTAGGAGACTGCGTGAATCAGGCCTGTCGAATTGGCTTGCAAAGGAACACTACTAAAGGAACAATAAGAGAAGAGACTTCTTGGGCGAGATAACGAAGCATGGACATTGAGATGTGTGGAAATTGTCCTTTGGTATGATGAGTCCAATTTGAGATTTTTGATTCAGGCCGCCGTGTCTTCTGTGAGACGCAGAGTGGTGAACGGATGATCTCGCACATGTGTGGTTCCGACGCGGCATGGAGGAGAGGTGTGATGGTGTGGGGGGGTTGCTTTGCTGTGAACTGTCATGATTATTTAGAATTCAAGGACACATACAGCATGGCTACCACAGGACTCAGGCGATAGCCATCCCATCTGGTTTGCGCTTAGTCCTCACTATCATTTTGTTTTTTCAACTGATCAGATGCCCAACCACTCCAGGCTGTGTAAGGGCTATTGACAAGAAGGAGAGTGATGGAGTGCTGGCATCAAGATGACGTGGTTCCACATCACCAACCTTCGAACCAATTATATTAGCTGTTCTCATTTTTCATAGCTTCTAGGATATTTCTTGAGAGTTGGCGTCCCACTGTTATAAGTCACTCAAACTGACGTGTGTTAGGCTTGGGCAGTATACCGTATACCGGGGTATTTGGAAAAATCCACGGGATGATTTTTCAATACAGTCAATCCTGTTGAAACTATTTATTTGAAGTTTTTTTTAAATACATTTGAATACTTTGTCCTACTTTTTAAGTTAATAACCTAACAGTCAACTTGTGCAATACGTTAGGAGATGAAAAAGATTGCGTTCTTCATTTCACCTGTCACAATCTTTCATTATGAATTGTACCGGTAGTCCCCAGTCACGTGGTGATCGTTTACAAGCACACGACGACGAGAGACCGCAGCCTTGGGAGTCACTCAGTGTTTTTACAGCACGAGCCAAGTGATCAAGTTACAATATGGAATTCACAACTAAATGTTTGCCAGCTAGATATATCATAACTATTAATTGTCTAAAATGTGCTAAATGTGACCGACCGCCTCAATTCGGTCTTATGTAGCAACACAATTTGAACATTTCATTAATAAATTATGTTTTTTTTACATTGGATAAAAGTAGACACTCAGAACTACAACATGGTAAATCATACACTACAGTTGAGGAACAATGGGGAAATAATTCTGCTTTGAATGTTAATAAACTTGTAACCTCACTTTTGAGAAAATGACCCTTGAATATTTTGATGCCTACTGGAGAGCTCTTCTTTGTCTCCACCCATTCAGCATCGTTCACACCATCTTAAGCTTTAGCTCCACCCATCTCTTTAAGGATTCACATGTGAGGCCATGTGCTAAACAGAGTGAGTARGGTAGTGTACTAAACAACTAAAGATTTCAAGACTTTAAGTGGTGAAAGTAGTAGCAAATAGCATGTGTTTGTCACATGTACAGGACACAGAAGGTATACAGTGATAGTTGCATAGTAGCAATATCAAAGTGTACTGATAAAAAAATAGATGACCCTAAATGGATGGGTCATGTGAATGAAATGCTGTAACCACCAGCCACATCTAGCTAGGTGGGTCACTATTGTCTAGACGTGTAGACATGTTCATGAAATACTATAGATGGCTGTAACCACCCCCAGACACACCTGGCTAATTTGATGGGTCATGTAATAATCCGGCCGAAATGGAGTCTTTTGTTTAGTCATGTAGCTAGCTACATAACCCCAACTCATACTACTACCAATACAAAGCCCGGCGCGGTAGAAAGGACTGTCAACACATAATGAACAGCTCACGTTATAGACAGAATCATGCTACACGGCAGACCAATCAGAACTCATCTCTCTGCATGTCCAGCCCACTCATTATCTCAGCCAATCATGGCTAGTGGGAAGGTTAACCTTTATTTAACTAGGCAAATGAGTTAAGAACAAATTGTTATTTTCAATGATGGTCTAGGAACAGTGGGTTAACTGCCTTGTTCAGGGGGCAGAACGACAGATTTTTACCTTGTCAGCTCAGGGATTCAATCTTACAACCTTACGGTTACTAGTCCAACACTCTAACCACTAGGCTACCTGCCACACTGACTTTTTCCATGGCTAAACAAACTATGCTCGTAATTTAACAATGTTATTCGTATTTATGGATGTAATTACAAGTTTGTTATTATGAAAGTTCATGTTCCAGAAGAAAAATAAATGTTTACGTTCAAATGGTGCTCCTGCGAAGTAGTGCGACACACGCCTAGTATCCTGAAACGAGTCACAAATGCTCTGCAGTTGTGCATTTGGTTTGCTAATTTAGTAGCTATAAGTTAGCTATCTAGCGTAGTGGTTAGCTTCTTCCAAATTCAAGCGTTGCTAGGTAACAGTAAGGAATCCCCTCCTGGATCGAGAGCCTTGCATTCTAATATATGTTATGTACACATGCAGCAATCTGTGACGAGCAGTTTTTAGTTAATTGTATAACTTTATGAGCTAGGATGTCTATCCTACAAATAGTTTAGGTCAGAGACTGTATAAAATGTTCTTTGTGCGATCGTTAGCATTCTCTATGGGATTACGAAGCCCAGTAGGGGGTTTGAAAATAGCATGAGTAAATCTRAATCACTATGGAACTCATCAGCAAGTGGCCACTCACTAAGGTGCAAAGGGCCAAGTGTTTGGTTTGAGATTCAGCCTAAGACAGCACTGCAGTACAACCTGACAACGTCCAAAATGGCACCCTAGTCACTATACGGTGCACTACTTATGAACAGAGGCCCTTAGAAAGTAGTGTGCCATTTTAGACAGCGTGACTGTGAAAATAAGCTTTGATTTTCAGAAAGACCATGAGACAGACTGATGCATTCAATATGGACTTAGACAGGGGAGGGATGCAGCCATACACAATCCTATCAGGAAAAGATACTAAACACAGGATGTCACACACACAAGAAGGAAGGATATCCTTCTCTCACACACTCACTCACTCGCTCGCTCGCTCGCTCACTCACTCACTCACTCACTCACTCACTCACTCACTCACTCACTCACTCACTCACTCACTCACTCACTCACTCACTCACTCA
>NW_019947460.1:0-12562 GCF_002910315.2 Salvelinus sp. IW2-2015 | reverse complement strand
TTTGGATTGGAGATGTTTGATGTGAGTCTGGAAGGAGAGTTTACAGTCTAACCAGACACCTAGGTATTTGTAGTTGTCCACATATTCTAAGTCAGAGCCGTCCAGAGTAGTGATGTTGGACAGGCGGGCAGGTGCAGGCAGCGATCGGTTGAAGAGCATGCATTTAGTTTTACTTGTATTTAAGAGCAATTGGAGGCCACGGAAGGAGAGTTGTATGGCATTGAAGCTCGCCTGGAGGGTTGTTAACACAGTGTCAAAAGAAGGGCCAGAAGTATACAGAATAGTGTCAATCAACAAAGCATGAGAAGACTTTGCCTTCGTTTTTGTTTGTTTGTTTGTCATTTAGGGTGTGCAGGGTGAATACGTGGTCTGTCATACGGTAATTTGGTAAAAAGCCAATTTCGCATTTGCTCAATACACTGTTTTCGCTGAAAATGTACAGGTCTGCTGTTAATGATAATGCAGAGGATTTCCCCAAGGTTGCTGTTGACGCATATAGTTATTGATGGTAGTTATTGGGGTCAATTTTGTCTGGGTGATCAGTATTTGGTTCCAAACATGGGGGAAGATGCCAGTGCTAAGGATGATTTGAAAGAGTTTAAGTATAACCAATTAGAATTTGTGGCCTGTATATTTTATCACATCATTTAGGATACCATCAACCCCACAGGCCTTTTTGGGTTGGAGGGTTTTTATTTTGTCCTGTAGTTCATTCAAGGTAATTGGATAATCCAGTGGGTTCTGGTAGTCTTTAATAGTTGATACTAAGATTTGTATTTGATCATGTATATGTTTTTACTGTTTGTTATTTGTTATAGAGCCAAAAAGATTGTAGAAGTGGAGATCCYTACATCTCCGTTTTGGATAAACAACTCTTATGTTTAGTGTTTTCCAATTTTCCCAGAAGTGGTTAGATTCTACAGATTCTTCAATTACATTGAGCTGATTTCTGACGTGCTGTTCCTTCTTTTTCCGTAGTGTGTTTCTGTATTGATTTAGTGATTCACCATAGTGAAGGCGTATGTTCAGGTTTTCTGGGTCTCTATGTTTTTGTTTGGACAGGTTTCTCAATTTCTTTCTTAGGTTTTTGCATTCTTCATCAAACCATTTGTCATTGTTGTTAATTTTATTAGGTTGTCTGCTTGACATTTTTAGATTTGATAGGGAACCTGAGAGGTGAAATATACTGTTTAGATTTTCTACTGCCAAGTTTACACCTTCACTATACAGTGAAACCTTTTGTCCAGGAAATTGTCTAGAAGGGATTGAATTTGTTCTTGCCTAATTGTTTTTATGTAGATTTCCACACTATTTTCCTTCCATCTATAGCATTTCTTAATATTATTCAGTTCCTTTGGCTTTGATGCCTCATGATTGAGTATTGCTCTGTTCAAGTAGTGTGATTTTGCTGTGATCTGATAGGGGTGTCAGTGGGCTGACTGTGAACGCACTAAGAGACTCTGGGTTGAAGTCAGTGATAAAGTAGTCTACAGTACTACTGCCAAGAGATGGGCTATAGGTGTACCTACTGTCATGACGTGCCCTTGGAGGATCATAGGCGCCCCCCCCTCTGTCTCCCCACAGTTTTATGATGGTCGTAAATACCTGCAGGAAAACTCCATGAAAGAGTAGAACCACATTACTGTCTACAAAGTTTTGTCTCAGTTATGGGGTTTGCATCTGAATGTTGTATAAAATAAATGATTAATTATAAGTTTGGAAACATAATGTGATTTTAGTCTTCTAAATGAGAATTGTTTTTCATTATTATGATGAGTCAGTGGCCACGCCCCAAGTGAACACAGACATTGGGTGGGAATGATGAAARGCCCCTTTTTCTACTCTAGTATATAAAAAATTTAAAAACTGCGATAAAATTTACATTAGACCAGAAAGCACGGAGGTGTGGTTACATGTTGAAATGGTTGGCAATTTAAAAAGAGACCATTTTCGTGCAGCGCCAGATTAATACGTTACMAATGGTTAAGAAATCGACCACTCTATAGACCAATATACGGGCGGTGTGAACCGGACGTCACGAATGCTTATTAAGAAATCTACATAACTGAGGACTACACAGGAACAMTCAGTCTGCAGCTGTTTAAGTAGTCTGGTGACCGCTATCGAACGACTGAATGGTACTCTGAAAGATCCATTCTGGAGAACATTTCACTATCGAACGACCATTGGTACGTCTGACGTATCCATTATAACAAGCTACAACTACAAAAAAACGTTGATCTCTGGTGGAAAAACCAGAGACTTTCTGTCGACTGACTCTCCAGCAGACGGACCGGCGATCACAGAGACAACAAAGGCATACACTCGTAAATATGTAAATTCCAATTCCTTTCAAAAGAGCGGCTGGTTCAAGGGGCAAAGTATTAGCATTTCCATGAGCATAGTTATCAGCTGTGTGTACGATAGTGAAGTCCTTTGTCTTTTCTCCCGCTCATTCTTACCTGCCCCTCCCTTTTCATTTGGTGTAACAAGCCGTCATATTGTTTTAGTCCACTAGGGACTTTTCATTGTATCATGTTAGTAACCAATGTATAACCTATCCTGTGTGTGTTTATTGTACTTNTTTCATTGTATCATGTTAGTAACCAATGTATAACCTATCCTGTGTGTGTTTATTGTACTTATGTGTGATATTTAGTTAGTAAATAAATAATTAAGACAGTTGGTATATCGCTGATACATCATCTATGTTAGGGTTCGTGAGTTTGCGACATTCAGAATATGACTGATGAGGTAATAATACATTAATAAGTGACAGTATAATCGATAAGATATGAAAATATCTGAAGAGATACATTCGGGAAATAGTAACTCTTTAAACAACATTTTCCCGTGGTGCCCCCGACTTCCTAGTTAATTAATATTTATATGATTCGTTTAAATCACGTAATAATTACACATAGAGAATTGATTTTGATAATATAACAGTCTTCACATGAATGATGGTCCAAAGACACAACACCACAATAGGAGTCCCCTCGAAGTCTACCATTGACTATGTACATACCCAGCGTCAGACAGAGCTGCAGGGGTTGTGGCCCGTTTTTGTTGGTTATTTTGTCGAAGTTAGTTCTCTGACCTCAGTCCGTAGAGCAGCCAGCTCTCTCAGACAGCCGTCTATCTCCACCTTCTGCCCTCCGGGTCTTGTTGGGGTTGGGGGGGGGGACTGAGTGCCATCATAATGGTCTTAATCTTAATGATCAGCTATGAAAAGCAAACTGACATTTACTCCTGATTATTATTTGTGAACATTTATGAACATTTGAACATCTTGGCCATGTTCTGTTATAATCTCCACCCGGCACAGCCAGAAGAGGACTGGCCACCCCTCATAGCCTGGTTCCTCTCTAGGTTTCTTCCTAGGTTTTGGCCTTTCTAGGGAGTTTTTCCTAGCCGCCGTGCTTCTACACCTGCATTGATTGCTGTTTGGGGTTTTAGGCTGGGTTTCTGTACAGCACTTCGAGATATTAGCTGATGTATGAAGGGCTATATAAAATAAACTTGATTTGATTTGATTTGATCATGTCTCTCTCCAGCTCTGTGAATTTATCCCTCTCAATGGTGGAGGAGCAGTGCAGTTGTGGGACCTGGGTGTGTTCAGTGCTGGGGGGGGGTGACTATCCTCGTCTGCAGGACAGTTTGAAGAGGTGTGATCAGACTCACTCAGGACGGGGGAGTCGTCACAGAGATCTTTTCCTGTTTGATCCCGTAAAAGTCCTGCTGGAACTACATGGATGCCCTGCACCATTACTGTACCAGACTTGTACACGTTGACAGTTGTTTCAGTTTCCTCAATGTCTAGTATTCTGAGTTTCCACCCTGGGCCAATACCCTCTCTCTTGACATAGGGGTAGTGTACTCGTACAGCACTGTGCCATGCCAGGGGATGGTCTGTGTGGAAAATTAAGTTGCTTACGTTCCCCTCTTTGTAGCAGTCAGCAAATAGTGTCTCTTGATTGTCCCTGAGGAGCTTATTTTAGTACTTATTCCGTGTGGTGTTATTTTTAATATACAAGGGGTACTGTATTGTAATGACCTCTGGGCAGGGATAAGCCATTGGGGCTTCAAAGGATTTGGGTCGGAGACTGTGAAACTCTCCTGCCATTGTTGGGCTCAAGAGTTTTGACTTCACACTTCAGTGTTAATTGAAGGTACCACCAGGTATGTTCTGTCCTAGCTGCTTGGTAGTTTATTTACTTAGCTTTATATAACAAAATTACCTAGATCTGACACACAGATCGTAACATTCTGCTCCCAGACACCAGTGAGTTTAGCGAAGGCTGCAACTACTGCTGCAGCAAGGATCTTTCTGCTGTTCATTTGCTGTCTGTCTGTCTGTCTGTCTGTCTGTCTGTCTGTCTGTCTGTTCTGTTGTTCTGTCTGTCTGTCTGTCTGTCTGTCTGTCTGTTGTGCTGTCTGTCTGTCTGTCTGTCTGTCTGTCCTGTCTGTCTGTCTGTCTGTTGTCTGTCTGTCTGTTACTGTCTGTCTGTCTGTTGTCTAGTCTGTCTGTCTGTCTGGTCTGTCTGTCTGTCTGTCTCGTCTCTCTCTCTCTCTGTCTTCCTCTTCTCTCTCTCTCTCTCTCTCTTCTCTTCTCTCTCTCGCTCTCATCTCTCTCTCTCTCTTCTCTCTCCTCTCTCTCTCTCTCTCTCTATCTCTCTCTCTTCTCTCTCTTCTTCTCTCTCTTCTCTCTCTCTCTCACTCTCTCTCTCTCTCTTCTCTCTCTCTCTCTCTCTCTCTCTCCTCTCTCTCTCTCTCTCTCTCTCTCTCTCTCTCTCTCTCTCTCTCTCTCTCTCTCTCTACTCTCTCTCTCTCTCTCTCTCTTCTCTCTCTCTCTCTCTCCTCTCTCTCTCTCTCTCCTCTCTCTCTCTCTCTCTCTCTCTCTCTCTCTCTCTCTCTCTCTCTCTCTCTCTCTCTCTTCTCTCTCTCTCTCTCTCTCTCTCTCTCTCTCTCTCTCTACTCTCTCTCTCTCTCTCTCTCTCTCTCTCTCTCTCTCTCTCTTCTCTCTCTCTCTCTCTCTCTCTTCTCTCTCTCTCTCTCTCTCTCTCTTCTCTCTCTCTCTCTCTCTGCTCTCTCTCTCTCTCTCTCAGCAGACAGTCAGATTTCCAATACATGATGTTTAGTGTAATGTGGCCCATGTAAATCTATACATCCATTCCTCTCCTCCTCTGTGTGTCTGTGCCAATGCTGATGTATTGAGCTGAAGGAGCATCCGCTCTCATTTAGTTGGCTGGCATCAAATCAAAGACCCACTTCAATGTGTGTTGTGGGTGTATTATTCGTCCGTCTCTTCTCTCTCTTTCTTTCCAACCCAACCTCATTAACATGAAAGCTACATCCATGTAATGGATGGATTGTCCTGATATTTTTATGACTGAAGATGTCTGTGCTGATTAACTCCGCGGGACGTCTCTAATTATCCTGTCAGATAGAATATAGACAGGCGCTGACTAATCACTGGATGGATATTGATTTTAACTACTCAACAGCCTGTCCATTCATTCAATAACGTGTGTGTGTGTGTTGTATATATGCGTACGTGTGTGTGTGTGTGGTGTTGGGTTAGTGTGTGTGTGTGTAGTAGTAGTGGTAGTGTGTGTGTGATGTGTTGTGTTATGTGTGTGTATATATGCGTACGTGTGTGTGTGTGTGTGTGTGTGGTGTGTGTATTGCGTACGTGTGTGTGTGTGTATATGCGTACGTGTGTGTGTGTATGTGATTGTGTGTGTGGTTGTGTTTATGGTACGTGTGTGTGTGTGTGTGGTGTGTGTGGTTGTATATGTATGCGTACGGTGTGTGTGTGTGTGGTGTGTGTGTGTGTGGTGTGTGTGTGTGTGTGTGTGTGTGTGTGTGTGATATATATATGCGTACGTTGTGTGGGACTGATTAATGGCCTGTAATGCGTTTTTATAGTTTTACGTTTATTGATTACCTGTTGCGGTCACGAAATCCTGATCGCTGTTTCTTTTTCTTCTTTCCGTCCCCTCCGTCCTCCTCACCCTCCTCTCGGCCACTGGCCTCCACAAAACTCTCCGACTCAGCCTCTTTCACAAACTCCTCCTCCTTCTCCTCGGACGCTGGCTGTGCTGACGGACGGCCGGCGTCAGCGTAGGCTCTGGTTACATAGACACAAGGAGATTAAACAATGTGGGAAACTTTTACTGCCATTCAAAACTTGTTATTACAGAGCAAATCCCCAAAAACTTAACGATTAAAGTCCTTAGACATTCCAGAGTCCAGACCAGCTGCAAACAAAACACTTTTTTTATTTTATGAAAGCTAAAAATCCTTAATTGAAACAACAAAGCAACACTGTCACGTTCTCGTAAGGACAAGGCGGCAAGTATGTGAATACATATATTTTAATTAAACGAAGAACACTTAAACAAACTAACAAAATAACAAAACGAACGTGAAGCTATAAACACGAGTGCTGACATGCAACTAAACATAGAATAAGAACCCACAAAACCAAAATGGAAAAATGGCAACCTAAATAATGGCAACCCAATCAGAGACAACGATAAACAGCTGTCTCTGATTGGGAACCAATTCAGGCCACCATAGATCTACATTAACCTAGACAATACCAAAACTCCATAGATATACAAAAACCCCTAGACAAGACGAAAACACACATACCACCCTCGTCACACCTAACCAAAATAATAAAGAAAACAAAGATAAGTAAGGTCAGGGCGTGACACCCTGTCTCTGTTTTGGTAAAAAGCTGATGGAGAAATGTATCCATTATCAAATTCTATGGAAGCAAGGACTTAACCATCGATTCTATGAAAATTATAGTTTTAATTATGTTTTGATGCGARACAGTGTTTGTTTACATTTACATTGTTTATAAACATTGGAGTAAAACCAGCTTATATTTGAGGTTCTGATGGGGTACGACAGATTGTACTAAGCTCATAATGCATTTATGAAAAAAGGAATTTATAAGTTATATTAGTCAAGAATTAAATGGGTATACATCATTCATTTATAAATCCAAAAATGAATGTAGAAACTAAGGATTCTAGCTTTGATAAAAAGAGACTGCACACTTTAATCTCCTCAGTGGTAGGTGACTATAATTAAAAGATTGAGTCTCTATTTAACATCTTCTTTCACTTCACAGGAGACGCAATTTGAACATAAACTTTTTTTATTTATTTTTTAAATTTGTTTTTTTGGGGGCAGAAATGCCTTCTGGAACAAGTGAATGCACTTTCATATAATAACAAACGTACCATCTGTAAATACGAATAAAATTGTTAAAATTACGTGCCTAGTTGGTTTAGCCACGAGAAAAAAAGTCAGGAACCTTCCTGCTAGCCACGATTGGCTGAGATAAATGGATGGGCTGGACATGCCGCGAGAATGAGTTTGGATTGGTCTGCCAATGTAGCTTGCTTCTGTCCATACCATGAGCTACTCAGCATGTGTCGATAACCCTTTCTAGAAGGGAGCCGGAAAGAGAACACGAGGGCATAAAATGAACACCCGCTAAATGCGGGTAAATCTAGGAAGTGTCGGGTAAGAATGTCTATTTCACCCACGTTGGCGGGTGGTCAGTGCATTACATTTGCAAAAGTATGAGCYTGTGTACGAGTTGCGATTTATTGTAGAAAAATGCTGCAGTAGCTGTTTTCAAAGTATGTCTGTTGTTTTGTTTTCATAGCTGCTAATCGTGCAAATATAAACACGAATCCTATATCCCACATCACACAGAAACACCGCCTGGTAGAAGAGCTGTGCACGCTCTGAGTGAAATGCTGATTGATTCATTCGTGGAGGTGCACAGGCATAAAAGCTGTTGGTCTGATTAACTCGAATGTCAAAGTGAGACTTTGTCCTTATGTTTCTTGGCTATATTTCCAACGTTTTGTTCACAAGCTCTTTTTTTCTCTCCCAACGTTAGTTTGAGTCAGCTGATAGCGAAGAGTCAGATCCCAAATCTCACACACGTGACAGGACTCGAGTGGCCCCGTTACCACAGTAACCTCCCACCCTGTCACACCTTAGAGATCATTTGTATGTCTATATTTTGGTTTGGTCAGGGCGTGAGTTGGGGTGGGCGTTCTATGTTTTGTGTTTCTATGATTTTCTATTTCTATGTTTTGGCCGGGTACGGTTCTCAATCAGAGGCAGCTGTCTATGGTAGTCTCTGATTGAGAACCATACTTAGGTAGCCCTTTTTCCCACCTGTCTTTGTGGGAAGTTGACTATGTTTAGGGCACTTAGCCTTTGAGCTTCACGGTTTGTTTTTGTTAGTGTTTATTGTTTTGTTCGGCGTCATTTTGATTTAATAAATAAAATGTACGCTGCACCTTGGTCCTCTGCTTTCAACAGCCGCGACTCGAGTGGCCCCGTTACCACAGTAACCTCACACCCTTAAAAGGGCAGCTGAACATTTTGGCTCCAGTCACAAAAAAAATGAAATTAAAATATACAACATACCACATTTCTTCAGACTAATATATTTCTTGTTTTAGAAAACATTATGAAGCATGGTCATCCATTTGTTTTTAGTTTTTTTTTGTCATTATGGTTGAAAACATATTTTGGCTGGTATAAAAACAAGGTCAGAATGACAATGGGTGTGTGTTAGACTAAGAGCGAGAAAGAGGAAAGAGTGTTGAAAAGAGGGAGAGGGATGGAGAGATTCCCTAAAATAAAGCAATTCCCAAACCTTCCATAACAAAGCCATCATCTACAGAGAGATGAACCTGGAGAAGAGTCCCCTAAGCAAGCTGGTCCTGGGGCTCTGTTCACAAACACAAACAGACCCCACAGAGCCATCACCTACAGAGAGATGAACCTGGAGAAGAGTCCCCTAAGCAAGCTGGTCCTGGGGGGCTCTGTTCACAAACCAAACAGACCCCACAAGAGCCATCACCTTACAGGAGGAGATGAAACCTGGAGAAAGAGTCCCCTAAGGGGCAAGCTTGGTCCTGTGGGTTCTGTTCACAAACACATAACAGAAGCCCACAAGCATCGCTAACACGAGAGATGAACCTGGAGAGAGTCCCCTAAGCAAGCTGGTCCTGGGGCTCTGTTCACAAACACAAACAGACCCCACAGAGCCATCACCTACAGAGAGATGAACCCTGGAAAGAGTCCCCTAAGGCAAGCTGGTCCTGGGGCTCTGTTCACAACACAAACAGACCCCACAAGCCATCACCTACAGAGAGATGAACCTGGAGAAGAGTCCCCTAAGCAAGCTGGTCCTGGGGTTTCTGTTCACAAACACATACAGACCCAAAGAGCTCCAGGACAGCAACATAATACACTACCGTTCAAAAGTTTGGACACACGCTACTCATTCAAGGGTTTGTCTTTATTTATTACTATTTTCTAACATTGTAGAATAACTAGTGAACATTAAAACTATGAAATAACACATATGTAATCATGTAGTAACCAAAAAAGTGTTAAACAAAAATAAAAAAATATTTTATATTTGAGATTTTGAAATAGCCACTCTTTGCCACTTTTGCATTCTCTCAACCAGCTTCATGAGGTAGATTAGGTAAATTAATCGGTGTGCCTTCAAGATGGTTGGAAAAGCATTCCAGGTGAAGCTGGTTGAGAGAATGCCAAGAGTGTGCAAAGCTGTCATCAAGGCAAAGGGTGGATATTTGAAAAATCTGAAATATAAATATATTTTTATTTGTTTAAAACTTTTTTGGTTACTACATGATTACATATGTGTTATTTTATAGTTTTATGTCTTCACTATATTCTACAATGTGAAAATTGTAAATATAAAGAAACCCTTGAATGAGTAGGTGTTCTAAAACTACACCGGTAGTGTAGCCCAACCAAATCATGAGAAACAAAAAGATAATTACTTGACACATTGGAAAGAATTAACAAAAAAACAGAGCAAACTAGAATGCTATTTTGCCCTAAACAGAGAGTACACAGTGGCAGAACACTGACCACTGTGAATGACACCAATTAAGAAAATCTTGACTATGACCATGTGACTGACCCAAATTAAGAAAATCAGTGAGCATAGCCTTGCTATTGAGAAAGGCACCGTAAGCAGACCTGGCTCTCAAGAGAAGACAGGCTATGTGCACACATAATTAACTTGGCCTGGGTTGTGTTAACAGTAGTTAACTTGGCCTGGGTTGTGTTAACAGTAATTAACTTGGCCTGGGTTGTGTTAACATAGATTAACTTGGCCTGGGTTGTGTTAACAGTAATTAACTTGGCCTGGGTTGTGTTAACAGTAATTAACTGGCCTGTGGTTGTGTTAACAGTAGTTAACTTGGCCTGGGTTGTTAACAGTAGTTAACTTGGCCTGGGTTGTGTTAACAGTAGTTAACTGGCCTGGGTTGTGTTAACAGTAGATTAACTTGGCCTGGTTGTGTTAACAGTAGTTAACTTGGCCTGGGTTGTGTTAACAGTAGTTAACTTGCCTGGGTTGTGTTAACAGTAGTTAACTTGGCCTGGGTTGTGTTAACAGTAATAGTAGATAACTTGGCCTGGGTTGAATAAAGGGTTTAATAAAGAGAAAGCAATGCATTAAACATCCAAGAATGTATAATCAAGTTTTAGGGCCAAACTACGAGCGCCAATTGCTTTTGTGAAATTGACCAGAAAAAGTAAATGTCGATCCACTGAGGCAAAAAAGACAATGTCGGAATATAATTCAATAAGAGAAAAGCTGCAAAATGGAGAGTTGAAAATCAATAGAAGGTAAGGCCAAACAGTAGTGTAATGTTTGGAATGGTTTGGAATGGTTGGATGGTTGGAATGGTTTGGGAATGGTTTGTTGAAGCGGTAGAAGAGCATGATGGCAGTGCCTCTATGTGATGTGTGATGATTGTGAGGTGCTCTAAACATTTGACAGTCACAAGACAGGGACTTCAAATAGGCCTATGGCACGATCTAGGGAACTGTAGCTTACTGTTCAGATGGGTTAAATGGAAACTGAAATCAGGACACTGACTTCAGCATTTTCTCCAGTAAAATGATACACCAAATGTAGGCTACATTTTGACTCGGGGACAGAAGCGGAGAAATTTGACAGTCACAAGACGGGGACTTGAAAATGGCACGTCTAGAGAAGTGTACTGTTCAGATGGGTTAAATGGAAAACTAGCCTAATTAAAATCTGGACACTGACTATAGGTCTATAACCTCTCACATAGGCTAATTCAATATTAACTCCTGCAGAATTAAACATTTCTTGTAATCAAATTATACACCAAATGTGTACATTTTCACTCGGGAACAGGAGTGGAGAAATATATATTTTTTCTTTCAGCATATTGAGAGAATTTATGTGCGATTAGGGACCGTCTGTAAAGCTGATAGTATTTCTACCACAGTTAGGGACCGTCTGTAAAGGTGCTATCTTTATCAGCGTCATAAAAGCTGATAGTATTTCAACCACATAAAATATGAATCCAAGTCTAACTGAAATCTTATTGGAAACACGTAGGAGTAGTTTTCAACGTTTTTTAATTTCCTTAAAACTGGTCGAAATGAAGACATTTGGAAATGTTGCATTTTCTACCCGGTCCCTAAACATATTTGCTGTGTGAAAGAAGCAGAGATGAAAGCGAAAACTTGACCAATGTCAACTACATTGAATCATTTATGCTATTGATTTATGACATTCTGGTGAATGTAGCATTCTAGGGCAACAAGTAATGGCAGAAGAGAAGCTGCATGTATCTAACTATAGACAAGTTGACTAACAAAAATAGCCTACCAAAATGTTGAAAATTATAAGCACAGACATAGGTTTATCTAAAAAGGCCTGTAAAAAACTGACTGTGTAGCACATTTTCCATATTTGTGGGTAAGGGTCGGGTGCAGGCCTCAGATTTTCACTTTATCACATACAGTACGAGTCAACAGTCTGGACACACCGACTCATTCAAGGGTTTTACTTTATTTTTACTATTTTCTACATTGTAGAATAATAGCGAAGACATCAAAACTATGAAATAACATATATAGAATCATGTAGAAACCAAAAAAGTGTTGGCAGGTTCCAGGACCGTCTCCTGAAGTTGATTCAGCTGAGGGATCGGGGCACCACCAGTACAGAGCTTGCTCAGGAATGGCAGCAGGCAGATGTGAGTGCATCTGTATGCACAGTGAGGTGAAGACGTTTGGAGGATGGCCTGGTGTCAAGAAGGGCAGCAAAGAAGCCACTTCTCTCTGGGAAAAACATCAGGGACAGACTGATATTCTGGGTATCAGGGATTGGACTGCTGAGGACTGGGGTGAAGTCATTTTCTCTGATGAATCCCCTTTCCGATTGTTTGGGGCATCCGGAAAAAAGCTTGTCCGGAGAAGACAAGGTGAGCGCRACCATCAGTCCTGTGTCATGCCAACAGTAAAGCATCCTGAGACCATTCATGTGTGGGGTTGCTTCTCAGCCAAAGGAGTGGGCTCACTCACAATTTTGCCTAAGAACACAGCCATGAATAAAGAATGGTACCAACACATCCTCCGAGAGCAACTTCTCCCAACCATCCAGGAACAGTTTGGTGACGAACAATGCCTTTTCCAGCATGATGGA
>NW_019947459.1:9219-21968 GCF_002910315.2 Salvelinus sp. IW2-2015 | reverse complement strand
TCCATCAATATCAGACATATTAGAGAGAAACATCAGGAAATCCCCCTGTTACTGTCACTCATATCAGAACTATAGAGAGAGAACATCAGGAAGTCCTGTTACTGGTCCACTCATATCAGAACTATAGAGAAGGAACATCAGGAAGTCCCTGTTACTGGTCCCACTCATATCAGAACTATAGAGAGAGAACATCAGAAGTCCCTGTTACTGGTACGCTCATATCAGAACTATAGAGAGAGAACATCAGGAGTCCCTGTTACTGGTTCACTCATATCAGAACTATAGAGAGAGAACATCAGGAAGTCCTGTTACTGGTCCACTCAATTCAGAACTATAGAGAGAGAACATCAGGAAGTCCCTGTTACTGGCCCACTCATATCAGAACTATAGAGAGAGAACATCAGGAAGTCCCCTGTTACTGGTACGGCTCATATCAGAACTATAGAGAGAGAACATCAGGAAGTCCCTGTTACTCGTCCACTCATATCAAACTATAGAGAGAGAACATCAGGAAGTCCCTGTTACTGCGTCCACTCATATCAGAACTATTAGAGAGAGAACATCAGGAAGTCCCTGTACTGGTCCACTCATATCAGAACTATAGAGAGAGAACATCAGGAAGTCCCTGTTACTGGCCACTCATATCAGAACTATAGAGAGAGAACATCAGGAAGTCCCTGTTACTGGTCCACTCATATCAGAACTATAGGAGAGAGAACATCAGGAAGCCCTGTTACTGGTCCACTCATATTCAGAACTATAGAGAGAGAACATCAGGAAGTCCCTGTTACTGGTCCACTCATATCAGAACTATAAGAGAGAACATCAGAAGTCCCTTTACTGGTCCACTCATATCAGAACTATAGAGAGAGAAACATCAGGAAGTCCCTGTTACTGGCCCCGCTCATATCAGAACTATAGAGAGAGAACATCAGGAAGTCCCTGTTACTGGTCCACTCATATCAGAACTAAGAGAGAGAACATCAGGAAGTCCCTGTTACTGGTCCACTCATATCAGAACTATAGAGAGAGAAACATCAGGAAGTCCCTGTTACTGGTACGCTCATATCGAGAACTATAGAGAGAGAACATCAGGACAGTCCCTGTTACTGGTCCACTCATATCAGAACTATAGAGAGAGAACATCAGGAAGTCCCTGTTACTGGCCCCGCTCATATATCAGAAACTATAGAGAGAGAACATCAGGAAGTCCCTGTTACTGGTCCACTCATATCAGACATAGGAGAAGAAACATCAGGAAGTCCCTGTTACTGGTCCACTCATTTCAAACTATAGAGAGAGAACATCAGGAAGTCCCTGTTACTGGTCCACTTCATATCAGAACTATAGAGAGAGAACATCAGGAAAGTCCCTGTTACTGGTCCACTCATATCAGAACTATAGAGAGAGAACATCAGGAAGTCCCTTTACTGGTCCACTCATATCAGAACTTATAGAGAGAGAACATCAGGAAGTCCCTGTTACTGGTCCATCATATCAGAACTATAGAGAGAGAACATCAGAAGTCCCTGTTACTGGTCCACTCATAATCAGAACTATAGAGAGAGAACATCAAGAAGTCCCTGTTACTGGTCCACTCATATCAGAACTATAGAGAGAGAACATCAGGAAGTCCTGTTACTGCCCCGCTCATATCAGAACTATAGAGAGAGAACAGTCAGGAAGTCCCTGTTACTGGCCCACTCATATCAGAACTATAGAGAGAGAGATCAGTCGGGAAGTCCCTGTTACTGGCCCCGCTCATATCAAGAACTATAGAGAGAGAACAGTCAGGAAGTCCCTGTTAGAGAGAGAGAGAGAGACATACTGCAGAGACAGTAGAGAGAGAGACATACTGCAGAGACAGTAGAGAGAGAGACATACTGCAGAGACAGTAGAGAGAGAGACATACTGCCAGAGACAGTAGAGAGAGAGACATACTGCAGAGACAGTAGAGAGAAGAGACATACTGCAGAGACAGTAGAGAGAGAGACATACTGCAGAGACAGTAAGAGAGAGACATACTGCAGAGACAGTAGAGGAAGACATACTGCAAGACAGTAGAGAGAGAGACTAGAGAGACAGTAGAAGAGAGACATACTGCAGAGACAGTAGAGAGAAGACAGAGTAGAGACATAGAGAGAGAGACATACTGCAGAGACAGTAGAGAGACATACTGCAGACAGCTAGAGAGAGCTACGTAGACAGTAGAGAGAGACATACTGTAGACAGTAGAGAGAGACATACTGTAGACAGTAGAGAGAGACATACTGCAGAGACAGTAGAGAGAGGACATACTGCAGAGACAGTAGAGAGAGAGACATACAGAAAGAGACATACTGTAGAGAACAATAGAGAGAGAGACAGTAGAGAGAGACATACCATGTAGAGACAGTAAGAGAGGACATACTGCAGAGACAGTAGAGAGAGACATACTTATAGAGGACAGCTAGAGAGAGACATACTGCAAGACAGTAGAGAGAGAGACAGGAGTAGAGACAATAGAAGAAGAGACATACTGAGAGACATAGAAGAGACATACTGAGAGACAGTAGAGAGAGAGACAGAGATAAGACAATAGAGGAGAGAGACATAACTGTAGAGACAGTAGAAGAGAGACATACTGCAGAGACAGTAGAGAGAGAGACATACTGAAGACAGTAGAGAGAGGACATACTGCAGAGACAGTAGAGAGAGAGACAGAGTAGAGACAATAAGAAGAGAGAACATACTGCAGAGACAGTAGAGAGAGACATACTGCAGAGACAGTAGAGAGAGAGACAGAGTAGAGACAATAGAGAGAGAGACATACTGCAGAGACAGTAGAGAGAGACATACTGCAGAGACAGTAGAGAGAGAGACAGAGTAGAACATAGAGAGAGGACATACTTGCAGAGACAGTAGAGAGAGACATACTGCAGAGACAGTAGAGAGAGACATACTGCAGAGACAGTAGAGAGAGAGACAGAGAGTAGAGACAGTAGAGAGACATACTGCAGAGACAATAGAGAGAGACAGACAGAAAGAGAGTAGATAACACAATATGCCAGTTGACCTGTGTAATTTCCTCACAGTAGAAATGACAGCTCTGTTCTTCACACGTTCTCAAATAGGTTCCTCACAAAAGAAACATCTAAACCTCAGTGGGTATTTTGTGTTCGAGTTGTTTACACATAAAAAATCCCTCTAGACCAGCGCTTCCCAAACTGAAGAAGAAATGAACTGAAAATAGAAACATCATATCTCCTGAGTCTGAGATTGAGGGCTTTGAACTCTCTCGTCCTAAAATCCCTAAATATCCACAGCCTTGGAGGTAAACATCATAAGAGCAGCAAAACAGAGACATTTAGAAGCCCGTGTTAATGTCTTCGTCCTTTAAACCAAAGTAAGAAAGTAAAAAAAGCTAAGCTTTGTTATCAACCAGCCGGATCGTTTGACTGAGGCTTGTGTCCCAAATGGCATCCTAGTCTACTGTCTATATACTAAGTGCACTACTTTGGGTCAAAAGTAGTCTGTTTTATTCCTGGATAAAAAATGGGCGTAGGGGGTAGGCGTGGCACGGGGTGCGGTTGGCCAATTAGCACCAGAGTTTGAGCAGTCAGAAACGGCGATGGACATTCAGAGTCTTTTCAAGCGAGCCAAACGGTAGGCTACCATGACGTCAAATCGTGAAACGGACCTGATCGGCTCTGGTCACTATTTACTCTTTCTGCAGTGACGATTCTTTAGGGAATTATTTACCAGCTGATCTGCAGAGAATCGTTGTGTTGAGCTCAAAACCAGTTTTAGGAGTCTGTAAATCAGAGAGGAAAATGAACGGCTCTTTCACCGATGTAATTCGGTTCCTGACGTTCAACAAAAAGATTCAGACGTTGTCTGGTTCGCATCTCTAATGTTTTGATGATCAGATAATTCCGTTGTAACATTTTACACACAACTAACTCTGTTCCAGACTCAGACTCTACTTCTGTCTTGAACCCTGTTCCAGACGCTACTTCTGTCTTTAACCCTGTTCCAGACTCGACTTCCGTCTCTAACCCTGTTCCAGACTCTACTTCCGTCTCTAACCCTGTTCCAGACTCTACTTCCGTCTTTAACCCTGTTCCAGACTCTACTTCGTAGTTTAACCTGTTTCAGGACTCGACTTCTGTTTTAACGCGCTGTTTACAGACTCTACTCGTTTTAAGCCGCTGTTCAGAGTCACTTTGTCTTAAACCCTGTTCAGATCAGTTCGTTTTACCCATTTCAGACTCTGACCTTCGTGTCTTTACCTGTGTTCAGACTCTAATTCCGTCTTTACCCTGTTCAGAACTCTACTTTCGTCTTTAACCTGTTCCAGACTCTACTTCGTCTTTACCTGTCAGACTTACTGTCCGTTTTAACAGTTACAGATCTACTTCTGTGTTTAACCCTGTTCAGACTCTACTTCTGTCTTTTAACCTGTTCGCAGATCTACTTCTGTCTTTTAAACCTGTTCAGACTCTACTTCGTGCTTTAACCTGTTCAGACTCCTACTTTGTCTCTTTTACTGTTCCAGATTCTAAGTCTGTATTTAAACCATGTTCAGACTTATTCGTCTCTAGCTGTTAGACTCTACTTCGTCTTTAACTCATGTTTTCCGCTGACTTGTTTTAACGTGTTCCAGACTCTACTTTCCGTCTCTAACCCCTGTTCCCAGGACTATCTTCTTACCTTTCGACGTCGATTCTTTAACCTGTTCCAGATCAGACTTCTGTCTTACCCTGTTCCAGACTCACTGTCACCCTGTTCGATCTACTGTCGTTTTAACCCTGTTCCGACTCTCTCCGTCTTAACCCTGTTCCAGACTCTACTTCCGTCTTTAACCTGTTCCAGACTCTACTTCCGTCTTTAACCCTGTTCCAGACTCTACTTCTTTTAACCTGTTCCGACTCTACTTCTCGTTTTAACCTGTTCCAGACTCTACTTCGTCTTTAACCCTGTTCAGACTCTACTTCTGTCTTTAACCCTGTTCCAGACTCTACTTTCGTCTTAACCCTGTTCCAGACTCACTTCTGTCTTTAACCTGTTCCAGATCACTTCTGTTTTAACCCTGTTCCAGACTCTACCTCTGTCTTTAACTGTTCCAGCCCTATGTCTGTCTTTAACCCTTTCCAGACTCTACTTCCGTCTTTTAACCTGTGTTCCAGCTCTACCTTTCCCGTTTAACCCTGTTTTTCCAGACTCTGCTCTTGTTTTAACCGCTGTGCTCAACTGACCCTTTGTCTTTAACCTACACTCCTCTGTTCAGCTCTTACCTCGCTCAGACTAACCCTCTTACACCCTGTTCCAGACTCCGATACTTATATTTTGACTGTTTGCAGCTCTCCTCTCCCATACCTACTTCTCCCCTGCCACTCCACCGCCCTCCCCTCCCAGCTCCTCATCTTAGTCGCACAGCTGAATCGTTTAAAAAAGAAAAGAAAGAAAGGCCCCCATCTTGGCGGTATAGAGAAATCGTAGAATTTTAAGCCAATTCCTACAATTCTAACAAGATTTATGCCATGAAAGCTGATAGAAACGTGCACTTTTAAATCTAATCCATCAGCAATCTGCCCGGGAATGCTGTGTCTTTGCCCGGATAATAGCTGTGAATTCTTTCCTGGGTAATGACTGTGTTTCTGGGCCCCGGTAATGCTGTTGTTCTTTTGCTCAATGAACATAAGCTAAATCAATACTGCTAAAATCATTCAACAGTTTTTATTCACCTCTAATTTTTATTTTGGTGATTGTTAGTTCTAGATTATATTATTTTAAAATTAAAATTACTGAACAGGGCCGAGTCCGAAAGGTTGCTAGATGATCCTGACTGACAAGGTAAAAATATGTTACAGGATGATGGAGGTGTGTTTTTTTGGAGATGGGGTTATGGGTATGGGCAGACAGGAACAGAGTGCCCTGGGGAAGGTGGGGTTATGTATGGGCAGACAGGGAACATAGAGTGCCCTGGTGGAGGTGGGGTTATGGTATGGACAGACAGGAACGAGTGGCCCCTGGTGGAGGTGGGGTTTATGGTATAGGCGACAGGAAACAGAGTGTCCTCCTGGTGGAGGTGGGTTTATGGTATGGCGACAGGAACGCGTGCCCGGTGGAGGTGGGGTTATGGTATGGGGACGAAAGAGTGCCCTGGTGGAGGGTGGGGTTTTATGGTATGGGCAGAGGAACAGTGCCCTGGTGGTGGTGGGGTTATGGTATGGAGACAGGAGAACGGAGTGCCCTGGTGGAGGTGGGATTTGGTATGGCGACAGGAACAGGTGTCCCTGTGGAGGTGGGGTTATGGTGGGCAGAACAGGAACAGAGTGCCCCGTGGTGGATAGGTGGGGTTTATGGTATGGGCAGGACAAGAACAGAGTGCCACCTGGTGGAGGTGGGGTTATGGTCTGGACAGGAGCCAGAGTGCCCCTGTGGTGTGGGTTATGGTATGGGCAGACAGGAAAGAGACACATGGCAGAGAGACTAAGGTTCTACACACAGTATAACAACCCAGAGATGGATGGAGGTCTCTTACCACAAGTATAACACACAGGATGGTTCTCGACCGGAGGGAGGTTCTACAAACAGCATATAAAACCCAGGATGATGGGGTTAGCCCTACACACAGTATAACACCCAGGATGATGGAGGTTCTACAACACGTATAAACACCAGGATGATGGAGGTCTCTACCACACAGTATAACACCAGGATGATGGAGGTCTCTACCACACAGTATAACACAGAGGATGATGGAGGTTCTTTACCACCATATACAACCAGGATTGTGAGGTCTTACCACACAGTTATACACCCAGGATGATGGAGGTCTCTACTCACACAGTATAACCAGCAGGATGATGGAGGTCTCTACCAACAGTATAACACCAGGATGGAGTCTCTACCACACAGTATAACACCCAGGTGATGGAGGTCTCTACACACAGATAACCGATAGGTGGAGGTCTCTACACACAGTATAACACCACAGGATGATGGAGGTCTCTACACCACAGTATAACACCCAGGATGTGGAGGTCTTACCACACAGTATACACCAGGATGGTGGAGGTCTCTACCACACAGTTAACACCCGGCGTGATGGAGGTCTCTACCACACAGTATACACCCAGGATGGAGGTCTCTACCACACAGTATAACACCCAGGATGATGGAGGTCTCTACCACAGTATAAACACCAGGATGGTGGAGTCTTACACAACAGTATAACACCAGGATGATGGAGGTCTCTACCACAGTAAACACCCAGGATGATGGAGGTCTCTACACACAGTATAACACCAGGATGGAGGTCTCTACCACACAGCTAACACCCAGGATGTGGAAGGTTCTACACACAGTCATAACAACCCAGGATGAGTGAGTCTCTACCACACAGTATAACCAGGATGGGAGGTCTCTACACACAGTATAACGCAGGATGATGGAGGTCTCTACACACAGTATAAAAACCAGGATGATGAGTCTCTACCACACAGTATAACACCCAGGATGATGGAGGTCTCTACCAACAGTATAACACCGGATGGTG
Source organism: Salvelinus sp. IW2-2015 (assembly GCF_002910315.2). Taxonomy (NCBI): domain Eukaryota; kingdom Metazoa; phylum Chordata; class Actinopteri; order Salmoniformes; family Salmonidae; genus Salvelinus; species Salvelinus sp. IW2-2015. Next base: position 14,425 of record NW_019947459.1, on the reverse strand, counting down.
AGGTTCTACCACACAGTATAACACCCAGGATGATGGAGGTCTCTAACACACAGCATAAACCAGGATGATGGAGGTCTCTACCACACAGTATAACACGGATGGAGGTCTCTACCACACAGTATAACACCCAGGATGTGAGGTCTCTACCACACAGTAAACCCAGGATGATGGAGGTCTACAACACAGTAAACTCCAGGATGTGGAGGTCTCTACCACACAGTATAACACCCAGGATGGATGGAGGGTCTTACCACACAGTATAACACCCAGGATGGTGAGGTTCTACCAACAGTATAACACCCCGGATTGGTGGAGGTCTTACCACACAAGTATAACACAGGATGGGAGGTTCTACCACAACATAAACAGGATGATGGGTCTTACAACAGTATAAACCAGGATGGAGGTCTCTACCACACAGTATAACACCCAGGATGAGGTCTCTACCAAAACAGTATAACACCGGATGGTGGGGTCTCTACCACAGTATAACACCCAGAATGATGGAGTTCTACCACACAGTATAAACCCAGGATGATGGAGGTCTCTACCACACAGTATAACACACAGGATGGTGGAGGTCTCTACCACACAGTATAACACCAGGATGATGGAGGTCTCTACCACAGCCAGGATGGTGGAGGTTCTACACACAGTAAACACCCAGGATGATGGAGGTCTCTACCACACAGGTAAAACCCAGGATGATGGAGGTCTCTACACCAGAAAGGTGGAGGTCCCTACCACACAGTATAACACCCAGGATGGTGGAGGTCTCTACCACACAGTATAACACCCAGAATGATGGAGGTCTCTAACACAGTATAACACCAGGATGATGGAGGTCTCTACACACAGTAATAACACCAGGATGATGGAGGTCTCTACCACACAGTATAACACCAGGATGGTGGAGGTCTCTACACACAGTATAACACCCAGGATGATGGAGGTCTCTACACACAGTATAACACCCAGGATGATGGAGGTCTCTACACACAGTATCACCCAGGATGATGGAGGTTCTCTACACACAGTAATAACACCAGGATGATGGAGGTCTCTACCAACAGTATAACACCCAGGATGATGGAGGTCTCTACCACACAGTATAACACCCAGGATGTGGAGGTCTCTACCACACAGTATAAACACCCAGGATGTGGAGGTCTTACCACAACAGTATAACACCCAGGATGATGGAGGTCTCTACCACACGATAAACCCAGGATGAGGAGGTCTCTACCACACAGTATAACACCCAGGATGTGGAGGTCTCTATCACACAGTATAAACACCCAGGGATGATGGAGGTCTCTACCACACAGTATAACACCCAGGATGAGTGGAGGTCTCTATACACAGCAGTATAACACACCAGGATGATGGAGGTCTCTACCACACAGCATAAACCCAGGATGATGGAGGTCTCTACCACACAGCATAACCACCAGGATGGTGGAGGTCTCTACCACACAGTATAACACCCAGGATGGTGGAGGTCTCTACCACACAGTATAACAACCCAGGATGAGGAGGTCTCTACCACACAGTATACACCGCAGGATGGAGGTCTCTACCACACAGTATAAACCCACAGGATGGAGGTCTCTACCACACAAGTATAACACCCAGGATGGAGGTCTCTACCCACACAGTATAACACCCAGGATTGTGGAGGTCTCTACCACACAGTATAACACCCAGGATGATGGAGGTCTCTACCACACAGTATAACACCCAGGATGGTGGAGGTCTCTACCACACAGTTAAAAACCCAGGATGATGGAGGTCTCTACCACACAGATACACACCAGGATGGAGGTCTCTAACACAGTATAACACCCAGGATGATGGAGGTTCTCTAACCAGCATGATGATACAACCAGCTATCAAACCCGGATGGTGGAGTCTGTCTACACACAGTAAAACACCAGGATGTGGAGGTCTCTACACACAGTATAAACCCAGGATGGGAGGTCTCTACACACAGTATAACACCAAGAGAGGTTCTACAACGTAAACAGGAGAGGTCTCTCTACACACAGTATAAACCCAGGATGGGAGGTCTCTACACACACAGTATAACACCCAGGATGGGGAGGTCTCTACAACACAGTATACACCCAGGATGATGGAGGTCTCTAACGACAACAGTATAACCAGGATGATGGAGGTTCTAACACAGTATAAACCCAGGATGAGTGGAGGTCTCTACACAAAGTAACACACCAGGATGTAGAGGTCTCTAGCTCACAGTATAACCCAGGATGTGGAGGTCTCTACCACAACGTATACAACCAGGATGATGGAGGTTCTAACACAAGTATAAACCCAGGATGATGGAGGTCTCTACACACAGTAACAACCCAGGAGTGGAGGTCTCTACACACAGTTAACACCAGGATGATGGAGGTTCTATAACACTATAAACCAGGATGATGGAGGTCTCTACAGAAGCATAACACCAGGATGATGGAGGTACTCATCACACAGCATAACACCCAGGATGGTGGAGGTCTCTACCACAGGATGGTGGAGGTCTCTATCACCACTTGAAGAATTAACACCCAGGATGGTGGAGGTCTCTACCACCCAGGATGGTGGAGGTCTCTACCACAGACACACATTATTCTCACGTTATATTCACATTCAGATTATTTCATAGTTATTACAACATACGTTGTTAAAAGTTATTACTTACAATATATGTTCTTGAAAAGGAATGAAGCTATTTGACAACTGGATGCAAATATAAACGCAGGAAAACGATTAAGTAAAGAAAGTCTGATATGACAGGATTTCTTGAAACAGGTGGAGCTAAAAACACTTCCGTTCCCCAACGCACCTTGAAGTGGCCCTTCTCACTTCCTCACAACAAATCCTCTTTCTGCTAACGGGCCACCGTAGAGTTACACACCCCTTCATATGTTACTACCTTTATTTATTTAACACGGTAAGTCACTTAAAGATGACGGCCTACCGGGGAACAGTGGGGTTAACTGCCTTGTTCAGGGGCAGAACGACAGATTTTTACCTTGTCAGCTCGGGGATTCGATCTTGCAACCTTTCGGTTACCAGTCCAACGCTCTAACCACTAGGCTACGGAGCCTTCCAATACACATTTATGCCAGTCCATGTGTGTGTGTGTGTGTGTGATGTGATATCTATATCACATCACACACACACACCTCCATCTCTCCTATGCCAAAACAATCAACATCCCACCAAATATTAGTGTGAGTCTGAATACTTTCCCTCAATGTGGTTTGATCCAGGCTTAAGGTTACAAACTGCTACTTCCTCCGTAACACGGACACTGACCGGTGTCCTGTTCTTAACAGCAAATTCCATTAAATGGGAATTTCACATTCTCCAGATTTGGAGAGTTGATCAGTAGATCACATGAAAGCATGTGATGAGAGGGCCAGGAGAGGGCTAAGCTCTAGGGAGCTCGCCAGGAGAGGGCTAACCTCTAGGGAGCTCGCCAGGAGAGGGCTAACCTCGCCAGGAGAGGGACGGTGTGTGTGTATGTGTGGCAGGAATCAGTAGGATAGAATTATGGTCAGATTTGCCAAATGGAGGGCGAGGGAGAGCTTTGTACGTATCTCTGTGTGTGGAGTAAATGTGGTCTAGAGTTTTTTCCCCCCACTCTGGTTCCACATTTAACATGCTGGTAGAAATGAGGTAAAACCGAATTAAGTTTCCCTGCATTAAAGTCCCCGGCACAACCAATCAACACAATTTTGATGAAGAAACTTGGTTCTTCGGCTGAATCCCCACCCAGTTGGTTTGACTACTTTAAAATGGTGGAAGACCTCAATGTCAATGCTAAAAGGGGTTTCCAAGTAGAGCTTTTTATCTGTCTTTATGGGTGTGGTCGGTATGGGTGTGGTCGGTATGGGTGTGGTCGTGGATAAAGTGGCCTCTCTATTGTAGGTTGGGGGTTTTAAGTGTGACGTATCAGCAGTGATTGTTTGGTGTTGTAGAACTCATGTTACACACAGTGGTGGTGCTCTCTGGGCAGAGTAACCCCTCTAGATTGTGTGGTGTAACGAGGGCAGGGTAACCCCTCTAGATTGTGTGGTGTAACGAGGGCAGGGTAACCCCTCTAGATTGTGTGGTGTAACGAGGGCAGAGTAACCCCTCTAGATTGTGTGGTGTAACGAGGGCAGGGTAACCCCTCTAGATTGTGTGGTGTAACGAGGGCAGGGTAACCCCTCTAGATTGTGTGGTGTAACGAGGGAGGGTAACTAACCCCTCTAGATTGTGTGGTGTAACGAGGGCAGGTTAACTAACCCCTCTAGATTGTGTGGTGTAACGAGGGCAGAGTGTCCGCCAAGCATCATCAGTTGTCTTCTACGCAGTTAGAATGTTTGCTGTATGATTTGTAGCTGTTTTAGCGCGCTACTACCGTATTTTAGTGCACGAGTTACAGCTTTGGGTTTTGTAAGTTTCAGAAGCACTTTTTTTTAGCAGTAGGAACAAGTGGTTGTGGGATAACAGTTGTAGTTGTCATAGTGGTATCTTTCTTCTAACTAGGCTTTGCTCCCAGCCATCAGTCCCTGTGTTTCCTAGCTCCCCATAGGCACAACACCACACACACACACAACACACACACACAACACACGTTCCTCTCTTAGCTAGCTCCCCATAGGCCAACCTCCACACACACACACGTTCCTCTCTTAGCTTGCTCCCCATAGGCCAACCTACACACACACACACACACACACACACACACACACACACACACACACACACACACACACACACACACAACACACACACACACACACACACAGTCTTGTACAGCTAACCTGTGGGGACATACAATTCAGTCCCATTCAAAATCCTATTTTCCCTAACCTAAACTAACCTAATCCTAACCCGTACTCTTACCCTAACCCAAAAACCTAAACTTTATCCTAACCCTACAACTAACCCTAGCTCCTAACCTTAATATTTAACTTAATTCTAACCCTAACACTAACTCTAACTTAACCCCCTAGAAATAGCATTTGACCTTGTGGGGACTAACAAAATGTCCCAGTTGGTCAATTTTTACTTTGTTTACTAATCTTGTAGGGACTTCTGGTCCCACCAGATAGTTAAACACGTCCACACACACACACACACACACACCGTTCCTCTCTTAGCTAGCTCCCATAGGCCAACCCCCCCCCCCCCCACACGCACACCACAT
>NW_019947459.1:0-4247 GCF_002910315.2 Salvelinus sp. IW2-2015 | reverse complement strand
TTGTGTGGTGTAACAGGGCAGAGTAACCCCTCTAGATTGTGTGGTGTAACGAGGCAGGGTAACCCCTCTAGATTGTGTGGTGTAACGAGGGCAGGGTAACCCCTCTAGATTGTGTGGTGTAACGAGGGCAGGGTAACAACCCCTCTAGATTGTGTGGTGGTGTAACGAGGGCAGGTCTAGAGGGGTTACCCTGCCCTCGTTACACCACACAATCTAGAGGGGTTACCCTGCCCTCGTTACACCACACAATCTAGAGGGGTTACTCTGCCCAGAGAGCACCACCACTGTGTGTAACATGAGTTCTACAACACCAAACAATCACTGCTGATACGTCACACTTAAAACCCCCCAACCTACAATAGAGAGGCCACTTTATCCACGACCACACCCATACCGACCACACCCATACCGACCACACCCATAAAGACAGATAAAGAGCTCTACTTGGAAACCCCTTTTAGCATTGACATTGAGGTCTTCCACCATTTTAAAGTAGTCAAACCAACTGGGTGGGGATTCAGCCGAAGAACCAAGTTTCTTCATCAAAATTGTGTTGATTGGTTTGTGGCCGGGGACTTTAATGCAGGGAAACTTAATTCGGTTTTACCTCATTTCTACCAGCATGTTAAATGTGGAACCAGAGTGGGGGGAAAAAAACTCTAGACCACATTTACTCCACACACAGAGATACGTACAAAGCTCTCCCTCGCCCTCCATTTGGCAAATCTGACCATAATTCTATCCTACTGATTCCTGCTTACAAGCAAAAATTAAAGCAGGAAGCATCAGTGACTCGATCAATAAAAAAGTCATCAGATGAAGCAGATGCTAAACTACAGGACTGTTTTGCTAGCGCAGACTGGAATATGTTCTGGGATTCTTCCGATGGTATTGAGGAGTACACCACACCAGTCACTGGCTTCATCAATAAGTGCATCGAGGACGTCATCCCCACAGTGACCGTACGTACATACCCCAACCAGAAGCCATGGATTACAGGCAACATCCACACTGAGCTAAAAGAGTAGAGCTGTCGCTTTCAAGGAGCGGGACTCTGACCCGGAAGCTTCTAAGAAATCCCGCAAAGCCCTCCGACGAACCATCAAACAGCGTCAATACAGGACTAAGATTGAATCCTACAACACCGGCTCCGACGCTCCTACCAGACAAGCTCTTACTTCTATGCTCGCTTCGAGGCAAGCAACACTGAAGCATGCTTGAGAGCACCAGCTGTTCCGGACGACTGTGATCACGCTCTCCGTAGCCGATGTGAGTAAGACCTTTAAACAGGTTAACATTCACAAGGCCGCAGGGCCAGACGTGTACTCCGAGCATGCGCTGACCAACTGGCAAGTGTCTTCACTGACATTTTTCAACCTCTCCCTGTCCGAGTCTGTAATACCAACATGTTTCAAGCAGACCACCATAGTCACTCACGTCTATAGCCATGAAATGCTTTGAAAGGCTGGTCATGGCTCACATCAACACCATTATCCCAGAAACCATAGACCCACTCCAATTTGCATACCGCCCGCCCCAACAGATCCACAGATGACGCAATCTCTACTGCACTCCACACCGCCCTTTCCCACCTGGACAAAAGGAACACCTATGTGAGAATGCTACTCATTGACCACAGCTCAGCATTCAACACCATAGTGCCCTCAAAGCTCATCACTAAGCTAAGGACCCTGGGACTAAACACCTCCCTCTGCAACTGGATCCTGGACTTCCTGACGGTTCCTAGGGCCGCCCCGAGGTGGTAAGGGTAGGTTAAAACATGGCTGCCACGCTGATCTCAACAGAGGGGCCGGCCTCAGGGGTGTGTGCTCAGTCCTCTCTGTATCTCCCTTTGTTCCACGGATGCGTGGCCAAGTAAGAATTTCCGGTACGGTCTACCATGTTGTATTTGGCATGTGTACATGCTTAATTTATTAGTTTATTTGGAGAGGTATTACTGTCAAACTCAAACTGCCACAGCCAAGATGGTTTAGTCACTCTTCAAGAAAGGCGGCTTTTAGAAAACCGCTTATAGGGCAAGAGCCTCCTTATTGGATATGTTGTGTACTTGTTAAACGAAGTTACCCTGCGAATTATATGAAGATGAATGTTTGGTAGTTACTAAAAAATAGATCGTAAATGTTAGAAAGTCAGCTTTTGCTCTTGGTAGTACTGCATTCAGGCTGGACATTTATCGGTGCAGGTTGTACAGGCACCTTATCGGTGCGAATGTACCAATGGCACCATTTATATGTGGCAGTTACCAAATGCACATTTCCTTATGGTGGCGGTACAGAATGCACATTTCCTATATGGTGGCAGTGTACCAATGGGCCATTTTCCCCTATATGGTGGCAGCTGTACCAAAATGGCACCATTTCTCCTATTATGGGCGTGTACCAAATGGCACCATTTCCCTTATAGGAGGTGTTTTATCTCAAATGGCACCATTTCCCTATATGATGGCAGTGTCCAAATGGACACCTATTCCCTATATGATTGGCAGTGTACCATGGCACCATTTCCCCGTAGATATGACCATGCAATTCCTTGTGCGTTGTACCAAGGACTCCTGGCAGTCCATCTTCCCCTATATGATGGCAGTGTACCAAATGGCACCATTCTCACCTATATGATGGCAGTGTATCAAATGCACTTCCGTTGATGCGTTTCATAATGGCATTCCTATATGTGCGCAGTGCTACCAAATGGCACCATTTCCCTATATGATGGCAGTGTACACAATGGCCACACATTTCCCTCTATATATGGCAGTGTACCAAAGGCACCCATTCCCCTATATGATGGCTAGTGTACCATGGCACATTCTTCCCTATAATGTGGAGGTACGCAAATGCCCATTTCCCCTCATATCGATCGGCAGTGTTAACCAATGACACATGTTCCCCTATTGATGGCGGTCACCAAATGGCACATTTTCCCCTATATGGTGGCAGTGTACACGGCAACCTTTCCTATATGATGGCAGTGGTACCAAATGCACATTTCCCTATATGGTGGCAGTGTTACCAAATGGCACCCATTTCCCCTATATGATGCGTAAGACATTCATTGGTTCATCCAAATGGCCATTCCCGTATATGGATGCAGTGTACCAATGGCACCTATTTCCCATATAAGGTGGCGTGTACGCAAATCGGCCCGATTTCGACTATGGTGGGTGTACAAATGGCACATTTCCGTATATGGGTGGCGTGTACCTGGACATTTCTATGGGCGGACATGGCCCATTTCCCTATAGTGGTGGCCGTTGGTACAAAATGGCACCATTACCTATAGCCAATGCCAAAGCAATTTCTATGATGGCAGTTGTACCAAATGGCACCATTTTCCTATTTATGATGGCAGTGTACCAATGGCACCATTTCCCCTCTGATGGCAGTGTACAATGCCCAATTTCCCCTATATGGTTGGCAGTGACCAAATGGGCACCTTTCCCTATATGTATGGCTAGTGTACCAAATGGCACCCATTTCCAATGCTGGCAGTGTACCCAAATGAACCATTTCCCCTTATGCTGGCATGTACCAAATGGCACATTTCCCTATATGTGGCAGTGTACAATGACACCATTTCCCTATATACGGTGGCAGCTTACCAATCGGCACCATTTCCCTATATGGTGGCGAGTGTCAATGGCACCATTTCCCCTATATGGTGGCAGTGTCCAAATGGCACGATTTCCCTATATGGTAAGGCACGTGTACCAAATTGGCACGATTTCCCCTATTGTGACAGTGTACCAAATTGGCACCATTCCCCTATTGCATGCGTGTAACACAATGGCACCATTTCCACTATTATGATGGCGTGTAACCAAATGGCCATTTTCCCTATATGTGCAGTGTAACCAAATGGCCACCATATTCCTATATGGTGGCTAGTTCCAAACTGGCACCATTTCCTATATTGGTTGCGAAATGTACCGGAATGGCACCATTTCCCCTATATGCGTGGCAGCTGTATATGCACCATTATGTGCATGTGCATGGCCATTTCCCTATATGTGGCAGTGTACAATGGGCGCTCATTTCCCCTATTATGGTGGCAGTGTACCAAATGCACGCATTTTCCCTATATGGGTGGCAAGTGTACAAATTGGCACCAATGTTCCCTATATGTGGCAGTGTAACCAATTGGCACATCTTGCCCTATATGCATGGCAGTGTACCAAATGGTATCATTTCCCCTATATGGTGGCAGTGTACCAATGGCAACAGGCTACG
>NW_019947458.1:14991-21973 GCF_002910315.2 Salvelinus sp. IW2-2015 | reverse complement strand
ACATGGTCTCTCCTATCATCGCTATGCGGATGACACTAAACTACTTTTCACCTTCCCCCCTTCTGACACCCAGGTGGCAACACGCATCTCTGCATGCCTGGCAGATACTGTATTTCAGCTTGGATGTCGGCTCACCCCCTCAAGCTCAACCTCAACAAGACAGAGCTGCTCTTCCTCCAGGGGAAGGCCTGCCTGCGCCAAGACCTCTCCGTCACGGTTGACAACTCCATGGTGTCCCCCTCGCGGAATGCAAAGAACATTTGAGTGACCCTGGACAACACCCTGCCATTCTCTGCAAACATCAAAGCAGTGACTCGCTCCTGCAGATTCATGCTCTACAACATCCGTAGAGTGTGACCCTACCTCACACAGGAACCAACACAGGTCCTGATCCAGGCACTTGTCCTCTCTCGTCTGGACTACTGCAACTCGCTGTTGGCTGGGCTCCCYGCTTGTGCCATCAAACCCCTGCAACCTATCTAGAACGCTGCAGCGCTCCTGGTGTTCAACCTTTCCAAGTTCTCCCATGTCACCCCAGCTACTCCGCACACTCCACTGGCTTCCAGTCGAAGCTCGTATCCACTACAAGACCATGGTACTTGCCTTCGGAGCAGCAAGAGGAACTGTTCTGACAACTACTAATAGGCATAGAGCCATCTGGACCGAGCGATCAACAAGGATTTGACGACTACAGAGCTAGAAGCAGGATCACAAGGAATCTGACAAACTACAGTAGCTAGAAGCTGGCATCAACAACGGAATCTGAACTAATCAGTAGCTTAGAAGCTTGGCATCAAAACAAGGATTCTGACAACTACAGTAGCTAGAAGCAGGATCAACAAGGATTCTGACAAAACTACAGTAGCTAGAAGCTGGATCAACAACGAATCTGACAATACAGTAGCTAGAAGCTGGATCAACAAGGATTCTGACAACTACAGTAGCTAGAAGCAGGATCAACAAGGATTCTGACAATACAGTAGCTAGAAGCTGGATCAACAACGAATCTGACAACTACAGTAGCTAGAAGCTGGATAACAAGGAATCTGACAACTACAGTAGCTAGAAGCTGGATCAACAAACGATTCTGACAACTACAGTAGCTAGAAGCTGGATCAACAACGATTCTGACAACTACAGTAGCTAGAAGCTGGATCAACCAAGAATCTGACAACTACAGTAGTGCTAGCTTCTGATGCTCTCCATGTTTCTCTATGTTCTCTCTATGTTCTTCTATACCTGTGTTTAAATGGTACCCTTTTCCCCTACATTTGACCAAGTCCTATTGGGAATATGTTTCCATTGGAACACAGACTATATGTGAGCGGCAGTAGTTTAGTGTTAGAGTGTTGGGCCAGTAACCCGAAAGGTTGGTGGATTGAATCCCTGAGCTGACAAGGTAAAAAATCTGTCGTTCTGCCCCTGAACAAGACAGTTAACCCCACTGTCCCCAGTTGGCCTCATTGTAATAAGAATTTTTTCTATAACTGACTTGCCTAGTAAAATATAAGATCATAAGGAAGCTATCCCGCATAGCCTACTCTACAGGCAGAAACAGACTGGACATAGGGCAGTTTTGGGCAAATGCAGATGGGTCTGGTCCATCTTTAGCCCAGTGTGTCTAAATTTTATGTTTTTAGACAGAATTATCGTTATTTGGCTGATAATGTGCCTCGTGCCCGGCCGATTTGTGGTCCCAGTTTGTCCTTGTCAACAGGCCCAACCCATAGTGACTGGCTGGCTGATATATTATTAATCTGTTATTTGCAGCGGGAATTAATTATGCATCAGGAATCATTAACTATCCGGGAAAGAGTTATAGCTCTGAAAAATAAAGGACGGATTCTAAAAGGGCGCAAAGACACAAAAACAGAGCCTGGAATTGGACAGATACCTGGGAGGGTACGCAGAAATTGGACAGGGAAATATTCTATTCCCTGTCCAGACAGAACCAGAAGTGTGCTGAAGATGGTCTAGTTTAGTGTCGGAAGGTGTGTGTGTTGTGTGTGTGTGTGTGTGTGTGTGTGTGTGTGTTGTGTAATAAAACGATGGCTAGTTCGTGATGGACGAGATAGACTTCCTTTTTAATTATGATCAATATATATTACTAATACTGTTCGCTGTAGTGTCGGGGCCGTGAATTCACTGGTAGAAGATAATCTTATTATACAATTACGCGCCAAACCGTGCGGAACAGTGCAAGTAACTGTGTGTGTGTGTGTGTGTCTCCCAGCAGGTTGTGTGCGGCATGTGCTTGTACGCTCCAACTACCTACTACACGCAGCACTTTGTGTCTTTACACTGTTTCAGGATTTCCTCCTAGCAGGTGACATATTGTGTGGGCAATTCCGCTGTACCCAACACCTCCTGTCGACTGTACCCAAACACGTCCTAAATGTTATAGTGCAAGAATGTGTGTCGTGTGTGTGTCATGTGTGTGGGGATGTAGTTTGGTCTGTGTGTGTGGCGTCATGATATGTCTGTGCTCCAACTGTCAGCCTGAGGTTTTCTCTTGAGTGTTTGTGGAGGTATTTGTGTTTTGTTATCGTGTGTGTGGCAACTCCGTATGTGTTAGTTGATGTGACAAGCTCAGCTTCAACCTGAAAGTTTGTGCTTAGGGTTGTCTTTGCCTCATCATTCTGTCAGGTTTATGCCAGGGACTGTTCTGTTTTTAGTCACTAATGTCCCCATTGCACCTTTTTTGTACCTTTTGTTTTCCTTGCTCTATTATAGTTTGCACCTGTATGTTCGTTGCCCTAGTAGTTATTAGATCCCTGTTGGTTCCTTAGTTCCTGCTTCAGTGTTTGATGTTAGCACCCAGCCCAGCCCAAAGCCTTGTTTGAACATATATTTTTCTCTTGTTGGATTTTCCATAGTTCTCTGTTTGTTCTTTGCTATTTGAATTAGTCTTTATAGTTATGTTTCCCTTGCTGTTTTACCACTTTGTGGATGTTCTTGTATTTTTGGAAGTTATCTATTTTATATTAAACCACCATCTCTAGTACTGCTGTGTCTGCCTCATCTATCTGGGTTTCTTGCAATTATGGACTGTTTCTACCACCGCGTCCTGGACAGACAACACTGAGCCATTAAAATGAACCCAGGCACCAGTACCCAGGACTTTTTCCCATGCTGTCCCACCACAGAACGTCCAACTCACAAGCTGCTCTGTTCAGCAAGACCGGCCTTAATGGCTGGACATTCTCAACTTCTGTCGAATATGATTCCATAAGCAGATTTCTGATCAACTTCTCTGCAACCGCTATCTGCTCCAAGTTCATCAATTCAAAAGTGCCGTGCGCAGTTAACCCCCGCTGAACCTTGTCTGCCGCGCTCCCCAACGTTCTCAGGCTGATCCGATGTTGTAAGGGTTTTTCACCCAATGTTCTCTCTCCTTTCGAGCTGCAACGCCTCGTCATTTCCCACGACCGGTCCAAAGAAATAGCATATATCATCACCCTGCTTCGGAAAAGCCCTGAGCCTGGGCTACTGCTGGTGCGAGCCCAAGTCCATGCTGTGCCAGAGCTACTCTACCTTGCTAGAAGAATCAAGCGAGTGTTCAAGGTCCCCCCTCACCCCAACCAGCGCGTCCTGACTCAGCCAAACAGCTCCTGACTCTCGCCAAGGTCGGGCGCAGTCGTTGGACGGACTATTCCATTCCAGATTCCCACGCCAGCAGCGATGGCGAATACGAGGTGCTCACAGATGGTCTTTTGAAGGGTCTTTCCGACCACCATCCAAGATGAACATGGCCACTCGGGAACCACACGGACCAACCTCGATCCCGATCAAGTTGCTTCACGCATACTAACCACGCGGTCTAGAGAAAGAGAGAGCTCAACCGTAGATCTCTCACCCTAGCCCTATCGGTCCCAAGCTCCGACATCTCACCCTTATCCCGCTGACTCCACCGGAACCCATGCAAGTTGACGCATTCTCCCAGGCTGAAGAAAGACCGCCGATGATGGGACGATGTCTGGTTCTATTTGCGGCAAACCGCGGCCATTCCTCTCCACGTTCCCGGCTCCAGGGAAAACCACTCTCCCGTTGCAGCGCCGAGAGACTGTAACGAGAACATAACCCTCCTTCCCATCCATCCAACTCCCCTGCTCCATTCACAGTTACCTTCTTGCGACAACCACAGCTTCCCCTTCAACCTGTTAGCACTCTGAGCCGCAGTAACTTCATGATGTGCTGGGCCGAAGAGAATTGCGTTCCCTCTAACCTCTAAGGACCCCATAAGTGTACTAACGTAATGGATGAAGCCCTTTGGGATCTGGACTTGTCACTCGTTCACTACCCCTTGCGTCTTCAGGTTCCCAACACAAAGTGATGAATTTCATCTGACCTCGTGTTCCGATTCCTCTACGTCCTTGGATACCCCTGCTTCACACCATAACCTCACATCACTCGTCTGTGGCACTATTCAAGCAGTCGGGGTCCTACGCTGCCAAGCCACTGTTCTTCCCAATTCCCGATTCCCCTCCCGATCTCTAGAATTCCATCGACCTGTCCCGATTCCACGAGTGTTACCATGACCTCAAACCGTATTTTTTAGCAAACAGAGGCCACCAAACTTACCACCCCATAGACCTTACGATTGCCCCATCGACCTGTTTCCGGCCCTGCCCCCCGGGTCGGATCGTTTTCCCTATCTCCTCGCAACTAGCTTGGCTATGATACTACATCAAGAGACGCTCTGGCAGCAGGGCCTCAGCTCCATCCACACTCGCCGCGGGAGCAGGTTTTTCTTTTGGCAAAAAAGACGGGATACTCCTTGCATCGACTACGGGGACTTAATGCCATAACCGTCCGTAACCGTACACCGCTACCCCTTATGGCCAACAGCCTTTGAGTGCCCTCCAGGAAGCAGTGGTCTTCACTAAGCTTGAACTGCGAACGCATACCATCTTGTGCGGATCAAACCCGGTGACGAGTTGGAGACCGCTCTTCAACACGCCCACTGGTCACTACGAATACTTGGTTGATGCCTCTTCGGCTCTGACCAACGCCCCGGCTGCTGTTCCAAGCGCTCATAAACGATGTGCTTAGGGATATGCTTAACATTTTCGTGTTGTTTACGTGGATGACATCCTCATCTTTTCGAGGCTCCCTTCAAGAACACCACTAAGCATTCAGACAATCTCAAACGCCTCCTAGACAGCCATTTGTACGTTTTAAGCCGGAGAGTGTGAATTCCATTCCTCCTCGCAGTACGTCCTGGCTGATTTGTAGTGGGAACCCGGTCGAGGGTCCAGATGGACTCCCAAGAAGGTAGGGCGGTAGCAATTGGCCCCACCCCCAAGTCCGTTAAGGAAGTTCAAGCGACTTGTGCGCCTGGCTGCACTAACTTCTACCGCAAGTTCATCCAAGAACTCAGCTCGGTGGCAGCCCCTCTCTCAGCTTTAACCGAAGGGTGGCAACACAAGGTTTTCTGTGGGGAAGAGAAGTGAGACGCCTTCCAAGGACTCAAGCAGCGCATTCCTCCTCTGCTCCCATCCTGACACACCGACGGCGATTGAACCCTTTGTGGTGAGGTAGACGCCATCAGAGGTTGGTGTGGAGCTGTCCTGTCTCAGAGGTGAAGACAAGAGGCTTCATCCTTGCGCCTTCTTCTCTCACCGGCTTACCCCGCCGAGAAGAATTACGATGTGGGATCGGAAACTCCTAGCGGTTTAACGATGGCATTGAAGGAATGAGGACCACTGGCTCGAGGGCTTCTCAACCAGTTTCAAGTGCTACGGACACAAAAAATCTGGAGGTATATCCAGCAGGCGAATCGGGTGAACATTCCAGAACAAAGCTCGATTGGTCTCTTTTCTTCAGCCGATTCCAGTTTAGTGCTCAACCTGTAGACCCGGGTCGAAGAATCTCAAACCGGATGCATTGTCACGATCTACTCTCCTGCCATTCGAGAAGATACTGACACGACTGTTCTTCCTGCCGCTAGATCGTGGCTCCGATTCGTGGCAAGTGGTTCAGATACCGTGAAAACAAGCTCAAGCCATCGAACCGGGCCCTGAGGAGTCCTCTAATCGCGTTGTTTGTTCCCAAAGGCAGCAAGGTCCCAAGTCCTTTCTGTGGGGGCACTCCTCTCGCCTCACCTGTCACCCGGCGTAGGTCGCACCTTGGAGTTCATCCAGGCGTAAGTTCTGGTGGCCCCACCATAAAAGAAAGACGTGCCACTTCTCAAGGCCCTGTTCCGGTGCTGCCAGGCAAATTTTCACTATACAAGGACTCCTTCATCCCTTTATCTATTCCCCACCGACCCTAGTCCCATATCTCGCTGGCCTCTCCGTCCTCATGTAATACTCTGATCCTTAGTCATTTCATCGAAGTTTTTCTAAGGCGCCAGTTTTTCCCTTGACCAATTTACCTTCTGCCAAGGGAAACAGCTGAGCTTGTGATTAACCAATGTGTGTTGCCGAGTCTTTGGCATCCCGCCAAGATATGGTTTCCGACAGAGGTCCCCAGTTCGCCTCAAGGTTTGGAAAGGCCTTTTGCCAACTCATAGGGGCCACGGCCAGTATATCTTCAGAGTACCATCCCGGAGTCCAACGGCCAAACTGAGAGGATGACATTCAGGAGCTTGGAAACCACCCTCAGATGTATGGTTTCCACAACCCATCCACATGGTCATCCTTCATTGTTTGGGTGAGTACGCCACAACACCTTGTGCTCCTTCCTCACTGTAGAGTCCCCACGCACGAGTTTCAGTGTTGGCTATGTCCTCCATTGTCTTCCCCGACCAGGAGGCAGAGTCAGAGTGCTTCAGCTCGAGGTTCATCAGACGCTGTACGGCTGTACGTTGGAAAGAGCCCGTTCTTAATTCTTTCTTGCGTCCCTCTCACAGTACCAACACAAAGCCAAAGACGTCGCCGTCCCGGTTCCTTACCCTTACCCCGGCCAGAGAGTATGGCTCTCAACAAAAAACTACCGCTACGGGTGAGTCTCGACAAGCTGTCCCGAGATTCATCGACCC
>NW_019947458.1:0-14966 GCF_002910315.2 Salvelinus sp. IW2-2015 | reverse complement strand
TCCTTGTTGATCCAGCATGTTAGATGTTGTTAACTCTCCGTTTATTAACAAGAGAAGGTTCCCTGAACAGCGAAGGGCTTAAATCGCCCCACTGAATATTTCATCTGGGGGCTGCCTGATTCTCTCAGGAGAACAGTGAGTGAAAACAGTCAGTAACTGGTTTTCGATTGGAACAGTGTAGGCAGCAGCCGCTTATGTCCCGAGTTTATGTAACGGCTTTTCCAAGTAAAGTGATAACTTGATTTGTGTGGTATGTTATTTAAAGGCTAGTGATATTACTTACATATTATCCTCGATAACTGGCTCCTATAAAAGGGACATTTCAAAAAAAATTCGCCGCAGTGTGTATCATGTGATTTATAGCCAATTATGAGCAGGCAAAGTCTAGTTAAATAAAAAACAACCTTTTCTTACTTATAGTTGGTTTCCGGATGATGTCATCGGACTAGAAACACGCCATTTTCACTGATGCTGTTGGGGTGGTGCTGGAGATTATGAATATGAAGTTGAAATATTTTGACATTTCCCTTTTAACTACTTGGTCTCAAACCTGGTCCAAGAACGGTTTTGTACTCCTTCGTAAGGAGTTGGCAAGAGAGCAGAGACAGCCTGTCACACAGGCCTGCTTGAGGCCAAATCAAATCACATTCCTGGGCCTTCACACTCCTGGGCCAGACTACACTCAATCATATGACCCACTGAAGAGATGAGTCTTCAGTAAAGACTTAAAGGTTGAGACCGAGTCTGCGTCTCTCACATGGGTAGGCAGACCATTCCATAAAAATGGAGATCTATAGGAGAAAGCCCTGCCTCCAGCTGTTTGCTTAGAAATTCTAGGGACAATTAGGAGGCCTGCGTCTTGTGACCGTAGAGTACGTGTAGGTATGTACGGCAGGACCAACTCAGAAAGATAGGTAGGAGCAAGCCCATGTAACACTTTGTAGGTTAACAGTAAAACCTTGAAATCAGCCCTTACCTTAACAGGAAGCCAGTGTAGGGAGGCTAGCACTGGAGTAATATGATAAAAAAAATTGGTTCTAGTCAGGATTCTAGCAGCCGTATTTAGCACTAACTGAAGTGTATTTAGTGCTTTATCCAGGTAGCCGGAAAGTAGAGCATTGCAGTAGTCTAACCTAGAAGTAACAAAAGCATGGATTAATTTTTCTGCATCATTTTTGGACAGAACATTTCTGATTTTTGCAATGTTACGTGACCTCTAAGAAAGCCTCACCCAGGCCTGCTTGAGGCCAGACCTGTGAGAAAGCCTCACCCAGGCCTGCTTGAGGCCAGACCTGTGAGAAAGCCTCACCCAGGCCTGTCTTGACGCCAGACCTGTGAGAAAGCCTCACCCAGCCTGCTTGACGCCAGACCTGTGAGAAACCTCACCCAGGCCTGCTTGACGCCAGACCTGTGAGAAAACCTCACCCAGGCCTGCTTGAGCCAGACCTTGAGAAAGCCTCACCCAGGCCTGCTTGACGCCAGACCTCTGGAAAAAGTATTGTTGTTCATAGAAGAACAGTAGAGCCGTGAACTAAAAAGTTTATATTCTGGGGGGGTTTTTTTCTAGAAAGTACAGTTGCTTTTGGAAAATAGGTCACACTCTCTTGCCCTCCAATTGTTGTGCGCACACACACACACACAGACACAGACACAGACACAGACACACACACACACACACACACACACACACACACACACACACACACACACACACACACACACACACACACCACACACACACACACACACACACACAACACCACACACACACAGTGTAACATAGAAAATAGTGTTTAATGAATTCTCCAGAACATGGGGTTTTAAATACCAGATTAACTTCGAGGGTGGGGTAGTTGACATTACATCTACAGTATTAATGTCCTCGAGTGATTCCAAATGCCACTCTATTTACTATATAGGGCACTACTTAGACCAGAGCCCTATGGGATCTCTGGCCATTTGGGATGCAAACCCTTGTGCTACAGAACAGCCCACTTACTTCCTTCCGTACTCCACTACGGAGGCTTTAATCCAAATTGGCTCTGACGTCTTTCTGACATCGTCCGCCTCCCTGTGACAGATTGGCTCGTTTGTTCGCTCCGATTGGCTCCTGCAGAGAGAACGTGAAACATGTAGAACAGCCCTGAGCCACCTCAGAGAGTTGGGTGTGTGTGTGTGTGTGTGTGTGTGTGTGTGTGTGTGTGTGTGTGTGTGTGTGTGTGTGTGTGTGTGTGTGTGTGTGTGTGTGTGGTGTGTGTGTTGGTGTGTGTGTGTGTGTTGTGTGTGTGTGTGTGTTGTGGCAGATCGGCCCTGAGCTCTGGGCTGCATCATCATAGACGACACGTTTCACACTTGCCGTAGTTACAAAGATGATTACACACACACACATTAATACCAGGGGCGTCCTCAGGGACCCCTGTGAAACCACGATTAGGTCTCGTTCCGACATTGTAACATCCCCGTCAGGGGCCGGCTAATGTACAATTACAAAATCTCATTAGAATTTTTTTTTTTTATGCAAGAGGGGCTCAATGCGCAGTGTAACAACTCACATTAAAGGTGCAATCTGCAGTTGAAACAATAACAAAGTTACTCCCAGTCACGCGTGCTCCCTCTCCGGCCTCTAGGTCACCAGGCTGCTCATTATGGCCGCACACCCGTCACCATCGTTACGTGCAACCTGCGTGTCATCAGACTCAACTGGACTCCATCGCCTCCTTGATAAACCTTCCCTGTATCCCTGTCACTCCCCTTCGGTTCCTTCCCCAGGCGTCATTGTTTCAGTTTCCTGTCTGTGTGCTGTTAATGTTTTGGATGATGTTTATTTTATTAATATACTCACTCCCTGAACTTGCTTCTCGATTCTAAGCGCATATCGTATCCCTTCCCGCCTCTGTTTTTGGTAAAAAAGCTTGAGGGATGTGCCTGGAGAAATGTAACCAATCTCAAAATGAATAAATASAGTCTTGGATACAAGGACTGACCATCCGTGATATCAACATTATTATTGTAACCATGTTATGAGGCTATACAGGGTTGGTTTACATTTACAATGTTTACGAACATTGAAGTAAAACAAGCTTATATTTTGGTTTCTGACGGGGTACTAGATTTTGAACTAAGCTCATGAGGCATTTATAAGTTATATTCTTCAAGAATCAATAATATATAATTAATATATATGTCAAATGTATATCACCAATGGATGCAGATACTGCGGATTCTAGCTTTTAAGCCAATGTATGTAAAACTGAACAAAAATATAATCGCAACACGTAAAGTGTTGGTCCCATGTTTCATGAGCTGAAATAAAAGATCACAGAAATGTTCTACAGGCATAAAAAGCTTATTTCTCTCAAATGTTTGTGCACAAATTTGTTTACATCCCTGTTTGTGAAATGTGTTTTGTCACACAACACAATGCCACAGATGTCTCAAGTTTTGAGGGAGCGTACAATTGGCATGCTGACTGTAGGAAAGTCCACCGGAACTGTTGCCAGAGAATTTATTGTTAATTTCTCTACAATAAGACGCCTCCAACGTCATTTTAGATGAGATTGAACCACATTGGTCGTGTCATGTACAGGTGTCTACAGTAATGTGGGTATGTACGGTGTAATACAGTTATGGGTAGGTCACGGTGTAGACACGAGTGGGTAGTGACAGGTGTATACGTATAGTGGGTAATGTACGGGTGTAATGGCAGTATGTGGGTATGTACGGGTGTATACAGTATGTGGGTATGTACGGGTGTATACAGTATGTGGGTATGTACAGGTGTATACAGTATGTGGGTATGTACGGGTGTAGACAGTATGTGGGTATTACGGGTGTATACAGTATGTGGGTATGTACAGGTGTATACAGTATGTGGTATGTACGGGTGTATAACAGTATGTGCGGTATGTACGGGTGTAGACAGTATGTGGGTATGTACGGGTGTATACATTATGTGGGTATGTACAGGTGTATACGTAATGTGGGTATGTACGGGTGTATACAGTATGTGGGTATGTACAGGTGTATACAGTTTGTGGGTATGTTAACGGGTGTAGACAGTATGTGGGTATGTACGGGTGTATACACTATGTGGTATGTACGGGTGTATACAGTATGTGGTATGTACGGGTGTATACAGTATGTGGGTATGTACGAGGTGTTACAGTATGTGGGTATGTACAGGTGTATACACGTATGTGGTATGTACGGGTGTAGAACAGTATGTGGGTACTGTACAGGTGTATACAGTATGTGGTTATGTTACGGGGTAATACAGTCTGTTGGTATGTACGGGGTGTATACAGTTATGTGGGTATGTACGAGTGTATGCAGTATGTGGGTATGTCGGGTGTATACAGTATGTGGGTATGTACGGGTGTATACAGTATGTGGGGGATGCGGGTGTGTATACCGTATGTGGGTATGTACAGGTGTTGCAGTACTGTGGGTATGTACGGGTGTATACAGTATGTGGGTATGTACGGGTGTATGCATATGTGGGTATGTACGGGTGTATGCAGTATGTGGGATGTAGTGTACAGGTTGATATACAGTATGTGGGTATGTACGAGTGTATACAGTATGTGGGTATGTACGGTGTATACAGTAATGTGGGTATGTACAGGTGTATATCAGTATGTGGGTATGTCACAGGGTGTATACAGTATGTGGATGTACGGGTTGTATACAGTATGTGGGTATGTCGGGTGTATGCAGTATGTGGGTATGTACGGGTGTATACAGTATGTGGGTATTGTACTGGGTGTATTACAGTATGTGGGTATGTACGAGTGTATACAGTATGTGGGTATTAGGGTGTACAGTATGTGGTATGTACAGGTGATACAGTATGTGGTATGTAAGGTGTATACATTGTAGAGTGTATACAGTATGTGGGTATGTACAGTTGTATACAGTAGTGGGTATGTACAGTGTGATACAGTATGTGGGTATGTACGGGGTGTATACAGTATGTGGGTATAGGTATCGGGTGTATACAGTAATGTGGGTTGTACGGGTTGTATACAGTAGTGGGTATGTACCGGGTGTATACAGTATTGTGGTATAGTGTACGTGGTGTATACAAGTATGTGGGTATGTAATGGGTGTATACAGTATGTGGGTATGTACGGGTGTATACAGTATGTGGTATGACGGGTGTATACAGTATGTGGGTATTACGGGTGGTACTATAACGTATGTGGGTATGTACGGGTGTATACAGTATGTGGGTATGTACGGTGTGTCTAAGTATGTCGGTATGTAACATGGTGTAATACAGTATGTGGGTATGTACGGGGCGTATACGTATGGTGGGTAATGTACGGGCGTAACAGTATGTGGGTATGTACGGGGTATACATGTATTGTGGGTATGTACGGGTGTATACGTATTGTGGGTATGTACGGGTGTATACAGTATGTGGGTATGTACGGGTGTATACAGTATGTGGGTATTCGGGTGTATACAGTATCGTGGGGTATGTACGGGTGTATACAGTATGTGGGTATGTATGGGTGTATACAGTATGAAAATTCATGAGAGTAATAATTCTTGAAATACAAGGAACTGGAAACACAAAAGTACCCATAGCTGACAGGTGTAATACAGTATGTGGGTTATGGTACGGCTATACAGTATGTGGGTATGTACGGTGATACAGTATGTGGGTATGTACGGGTGTTACAGTAGTGGGTATGTACGGGTGTATACAGTCGTGGGTATGACGAGTGTATACAGTATGTGGGTATGTACGGGTGTATACAGTATGTGGGTATGTACGGGTGTATACAGTACGTGCGATCGGGTACGCGTGGGTAGTAGCGGGTGTATACAGTATGTGGGTTATGTTACGGGTGTATACAGTATGTGGGTATGTACGAGGTGTATACCGTATGTGGGTATGTACGGGTGTATACAGTATGTGGTATGTCAGGTGTATACAGTATGTACGGGTAATACAGTATGTGGGTAATGTACAGTGTGTATACAGTTATGTGGTATTACGGGTGTATACAGTATTGGGTATGTACGTGTAACAGTATGTGGGTATTACAGGTGTATACATTGTGGGTATGTACGGGTGTATACAGTATATGGGTATGTACGGTGTATAACAGTATGTGGGTAGTGTACTGGTGTATACAGTATGTGGGTATGTACGGTGTATACAGTATGTGGGTATGTACGGGCTGTATACAGTATGTGGGTAGTACGGGTGTCATACAGTATATGTGGGTATAGTACAGGGTTGTATACAGTATGTGGGTAATGTAATCGGGTGTATACAGTATGTGGGTATGTACGGGTGTTACAGTATGTGGTATTACGGGTGTATACAGTATGTGGGGGGAGTGGACGGGTGTACTACAGTTACGTGGGTATGTACGGGTTTGTATAACAGTATGTGGGTATGTACGAGTGTATACAGTATGTTGGGTATGTACGGGGTGTATACAGTATGTGGGTATGTACGGGTGTATACAGTATGTGGGTATGTACGAGTGTATACAGTATGTGGGTATGTTACGGGTGAATACAGTATGTGGGTATGTACGAGTGTATAAAGTATGTGGGTATGTAGCGGTGTATACAGTATTTGGGTATGTACGAGTGTTATACAGTATGTGGGTAGGGTGTACGGGTGTATACAAGTATGTGGGTATGTACGGGTGTATCCAGTATTTGGGGTATGTACGGGTGTATATACAGTATGTGGGTCGTGTACGGGTGTAATACAGTATGTGGTATGTACGAGGGTGTATACAGTATGTGTAGGGTCGTGTACGGGTGTATACAGTAATGTGGGTATGTACGGGTGTATACAGTATGTGGGTATGTACGGGTGTATACAGTATGAAATTCATGAAATATAATCCGAAATACGAAGGAATCGGAATCACAAAAGTACCATAGCCTGACAGGTGTATACTAGTATGTGGGTATGTACGGGCGTATACAGTATGTGGTATGTACGGGTTATACAGTACGTGGGTATGTACGAGTGGTATACAGTATATGGGTATGTACGGGTGTATACAGTATGTGGGTATGTACGGGTGTATACAGTATGTGGGATGTACGGGGTGTATACAGTATGTGGGTATGTACGGGTGTATACAGTATGTGGGTATGTACGGGGTGTATACAGTACGTGGGTAAGTACGAGTGTAATACAGTATGTGGCGTATAGTACGGGTGTATACAGTATGTGGGAGTCGGGTTATCAGATGTGGGTATGTAGGGTGGTATACGTATAGGGGGTAGTACGGGTGTATACAGGTATGTGGGTATGTACAGGTGTAATACAGTATGTAGACGGGTGTATCACAGTATGTGGGTTAGTACGGGTTGTATACAGTATGTGGGTATGTAACGGGTGTATACAGTATGTGGGTATAGCACGTGTATACAGTAGTGGGTATGTACGGTGGGTATACAGTATGTGGGTATGTACGGGTGTATATCAGATAGTGGGTATGTACGGGTAGTATACAGTATGTGGGTATGTACGCGGTGTATACAGTATGTGGGTATGTACGTGGTGTATACAGTATGTGGTATGTAATGTACGGTGTATTACAGTATGTGGGTAATGTACGGGTGTATACAGTATGGGTATGTACGTGTATACAGTATGTGGGTATGTACGGGTGTATACAGTATGTGGGTATGTACGCGGTGTATACAGTATGTGGGTATGTACGGGTGTATACATGTGGTATGTCAAGGGTTATACGTATGGTAAGACGGTTCTCAGTATGTGGGTATGGGTGTACCGTAGGTGGTCTTATACAGAGGGGTATCGGGTTACATGGGGTATGTCACAGTACAGTATGTGGGTAGTACGGTACGTAGGTATCGTGTATACAGTAGGGATGTACGTAGTGGGTTATAAACCAGGAGTGGGTATACGGATCAGTATGTGGGTATGACGGGTTGTATACAGTCATGTGGGTATGTACGTTGTATTTGGTGTACTGTATCGAGTATGTGGGTATGTTAGGGTGTAATACGTAGTGTATGTGGTGATGACTATGGCCAGGTACAGTATGGTATGGGTACGTTGAGTCGTGAACAGTATTGAGACGGTGAAGTATGTAGGTGTTAATGGATGTGGATACGGAGTACGGTGGATAGGTGTATAATTGGGGAGTGTCATACAGATGAAAATTCAAAATATCATTCGAAATACAAGGACTGGAACACAACAAGTACCCATAGCCCTGACAGTGGTATGTATATGGTGGGAGATGTACGGGCGTATAGCAGTAGTTGGTATGTTACCGGGGTTTTTTTTAACAGTTATCGTGGGTATGTCGGGTTGTATACAGTTATAGGGTTGTACGGTGTGTAAGTCGTGGGTAGGTACGGGTGTAGTAGTATGTGGTATGTAGGTGTATACAGTATGTGTGGTATGTCGGGATTACGGGGGTTATACGGACAGTATGCTGGGTATGTCGAGGGTATACAGGTGTATACAGGTTATATATGGATATTTACAGGGTGTAATACAGTAATTGGGTATGTAGGGTGTAACGTGTTGGGGCTATGTTATCGGGTGATCGTATGTGGGTAGGATACGTTGTACGGGTGTATAAGTATGTGGGTATGCTACAGGTGTATACAAGTTTGTACGGTGTATATACCAGTATGGTGGGTATGTAAGGGTGTATATACAGTAATGTGGGTCGATGTACGGTGTGATATCCGTATGTGGGTAAGGTCGTGGTGATAAGTATGTGGGTATTAAGGGTGTAATACATATTGTGGTATGTGGGTGATGTATGGGGTATACGTAATGTGTAAGGGGATAGTACGGTGTAATATCAGTCGATGTGGTTTACGGGTATACAGTATTGGTGTACGTACGGGTGTATACAGTATGTGGGTATGTACGTGTAACAGTATGTGCGTAGAACGGGGTATACAGTAAGTGGGGATGTACGGGTGTATACAGTATGTGGGTATGTAGGGTTGTATAAGTTGTGGGGGGAGTGCGGGGTGTATACAGATGTGGGGTAATGTACGGGGTGTATTACAGTAATGTGGGTATGTACGAGTGTATACAGTATGTTGGGTATGTACGGGTGTATACAGTATGTTGGGTTATGTAACGGGGTGTATACGTTATGTGGGGTATGTACGAGTGGGTATCAGATGTGGGTATGTACGGGTGTATACAGTATGTGGGTATGTACGATGTGTATAACAGTATGTGGGTATGTACGGGTGTTTACAGTATTTTGGGTATGTACGAGTTGTATACAGTATGTGGGTATGTAGGGGTGTATACGTATGTGGGTATGTACGGGTGTATACCGTATTTGGGTATGTACGAGTGTTAACAGTATGTGGGTATGTACGGGTTGTAATACAGTATGTGGGTATGTAGGGTGTATAACAGTATGTGGGTAAATGTACGGGTGGTATACAGTATGTGGTATGTACGGGTGTATATCATATGTGGGTATGGTACGGTGATACGTATGTGGGTGTACCGGGTGGTATACAGTATGTGGGTATGTACGGGTGTATACAGTATGAAAATTCATGAAATAATAATTATCTGAAATACAAGGACTGGAACACAAAAGTACCCATAGCTGACAGGTGTATACAGTATGTGGGTATGTACGGGCGTATCAGTATGTGGGGTATGTACGTGTGTATACAGTACGTGGTATGTACGAGTGTATACAGTATATGGGTATGTAACGGTTTGTATACAGTATGTGGGTTGTACGGGTGTATACATAATGTGGTATGTACGGGTGTAATATCAGTATGTGGGTTATGTATCTGGTGTATACAGTATGTGGTATGTACGGGTGTATAGCAGTAACCGTGGGTAGTGTACAGTGGTATACGTCATGTGGGTATGTACGGGTGTATAACCAGTATGTTGGGTATGTACGCGGTGGTATAAGTTATGTGGGTATGTACAGGGTGTATACAGTAATTGTGGGTATGTAGGGTGTATAACAGTAATTGGTCTGTACAGGTGTATACGTCTGTACGGGTGTATACAGTAGTGGGTATGTCGGGTGTATACAGTATGTGGCGTATGTACGGGTTGTATACAGTCATGTGGGATGTACGGTGTATACAGTATTGTGGGTAATTGTACGGGTTAATAACAGTAATGTGGTAGTCGGGTGTATACAGTATGTGGGGTAATGTACGGGTGTATACAGTAATGTGGGGATTACGCGGTTGTATACAGTATGGTGGGGATGTAGGGTGTATACGTATGTGGGTAAATGTAACCCGATGTATACAGTATGTGGGTTATGTACGGGTGTATACCAGTATGTGGGTATGTACGGGTGTATACAGTATGTGGGTATGTACGGGTGTATACAGTATGTGGGGGGAGTGAGGGTGTGTTGGAAGATGAAGTGCCTGTGTGTTCTGTGTGTTCTGTGTGACTGGAAAAGTGTGATGAGTTAAGTGAGTGAGGAAGGAAAATGGTTGCAAATTCCAGAGCCCATGTGTGTCTGTGTGAGAGAGAGAGAGAGAGAGAGAGAGAGAGTCTTCACTTTAGCGCAGATATGGGGTATACATTTAAAAATGTAAATTAAAAATAGTTTGTTTATTTTTTGTCCTATCACGATGAAACAGTGCCAACCCTATATCCTAGACACCGACCAGAGCGACTCACCCACTAAGGAGAAGTCATTATCCGTTTTATAGGCCTCCTGCAAGTAGCCTACGCAGCCATGACAGATAGATGAACGAGGTCAGAGACCCCACTAAAGCATCCCTGCACCCTCAACAGTCTGAGCCTGCCAGGGTTGGTCCAACAAAACCCAAAGCCCCCTGAAACAGGAGAGCATAATATACAAGGATTTTCTCAAAGCTGCTAATGAGATCCTTGACGATCTCGTACCTAGCCAACAAGGCAGTTAACCCACTGTGCTGTGGATGTCAATTGAGTCAGCCCCCCTGCACCTCTCTGATTCAGAGGAGTTGGGTTTAAATGCTGAAGTCAGTTGGACAACTCCTTTCCTTCCTTGTTGCTGCGAAGAGACAGAATCATTGGATCACTTGCTTTGGTACTGTCCACATGTAGCTTGTTTTTGGTCGCAGACATGCTATACGTAGACATGGCTGTGACGTCTTTACAAAACCAGACACCCTGTTTTAGTAGTCAAAAACAGAACGATATTTACTTCGCATCACACAATGATTTGATCTGGTTTTTTGAAGAGCGTGCACGAGGAGTGTGCATGTACTGTATGTTGCTTACTCACAGACAGATGGATATGACAATATGGAGAAAAAAAACTCCGGACAATCAGATCAACTGTGTTGGTTTCATTCGACACTGTGGAAAAACCCCTCCGGACAATCAGATCAACTGTGTTGGTATCATCAGACTCTGTGGAAAAACCCCTCCGGCCAATCAGTCAACTGTGTTGGTTATTCATCAGACACTGTGGAAAAACCCCTCACGGGACTAACAGATCAACTGTGTTGGTTCAATCAGACTCATGTGGAAAAACCCCTCCCGGATCCAATCAGATCATACTGTGTTGGTTTCATCAGACCACTGTAGGAAAACCTTCACGAGAACAAATCAGATCTAACTGTGTTTGGTTTCATCAGACACCTGTGGAAAAAACCCTCCGGACAATCAGATCAATGTGTTGTTTCATCAGACTCTGTGGCGACAAACTCCTCGGACAATCAGATCAAACTGTGTTGGTTTCATCAGAACTCTGTGGAAAAACCCCTCCGGACACTCAAGTTCAACTGGTTTGGTATTCATCAGACACTGTGGAAAAACCCTCCGGACAATCTAGAAATCAACTGTGTTGGTTTTCATCTAGACTCTGTTGGACAAACCCCTCCGGACAATCAGATCAACTTGTTTTGGTCGCTTCATCAGACACTGTGGAAAAACCCCTCCGGACCAATCAGGTCAAACTTGTGATGGTTTCAATCAGACAATGTGGAAAAACCCCTCCGGACACATCAGATCAAACTGTGTTGGTTTCAATGCCAGACACTGTGGAAAACACCCCTCCGGACAATCAGATCACCACTGTGGTTGTTTTTCAATCCGACCTGTGGAAAACACCTCCGGACAATCAGATCAACTGTGTTGGTTTATCCCGACACTGTGGAGAAACACCTCCGGCACAATCCAGACTCAAAACTGTGTTGGTTTCATCAGACACTGTGGAAACCCCATCCGGACAATCAAAGTCAACTGTCTTGGTTTCATCAGACACTGTGGCAAAAACCCTGCCGGACAATCAGATCAAAACCTGTGTTGGTTTAATTCACACACTGTGGAAAAACCCTCCGGACAATCAGATCAACTGTGTTGTTTCATCAGACACTGTGGAGAAAACTCTCCGCGACAATCAGATCAACTGTGTTGTTTTCATTCATCGACACTGTGGAAAACCCCTCCGGCCACATCAAGTCAATCTGTGTTGGTCTTCATCAGAACACTGTGGAAAAAACCCCTCCGGACAAATCAGATCAAGCTGTGTTGTTTTCAATCAGACACTGTGGAAAAACCCCTCCGGACCAATCAGATCAACCCGTGTTTGGTTTCATCAGTGTGGACAGAGAGCTTCTGCCGGTCACTAGAGCACCGCCACTGTTAACAAAGGCGAGCATAGCCCCTGAATCGACCTCATATGATTCAGAGAGGACAATGAAGACAAAGTCTGGGATGAAACCAGAAAATGAGAAACTAATAAAGGATGGTTGCAAAGGGCAGTGTGTGTGGTGTTGTGTTGTGTGGTGTGTGTGGTGTGTTGTGTGGTGTGTGTTGTGTGTGTGTGTGTGTGTGTGTGTGTTGTGTGTGTTTCTAGTGCATGTACGCGAGTGTGTGTGTGCGTGTGGCGCGTGGTGTGTGGGTATTTCTATGCATGTACGCGAGTGTGTGTGTGTGTGTTGTGTGTGCATTTGTGTGTGTGTGTTTCTTATGCATGTACGCCGAGTGTGTGTGTGTGTGTTGTGTGTCGTGTGTGTGTGTGCGCGTGTGTGTGGGCGCCGCGCGGCAACGCGTGTGTGTTAGTGTGTGTGTGTGTGTGTGCTGTGGTGTGCGCGTTGGTGTGTGTGCCGCGCGGTGTGTGTGCGTGAGAGTGAGAGTGTGAGCTGGTGAGCTGTGATTGTGAGTGTGTCCTTGACTGATAGTCCAATGAAGAGAAGCCTATAGTGGGGCTGAGAGTGGTGTAGGGGCAGTGTATAATGAATTGGACCAGGTTCAGTAAGTGGTGTTTTGTGCCCTGTGATTGGCTTTGTGAGAAGCTGCTCTTCCTGAAGAAGCACCTGAAACTACAAGCTGCACTAACATGCAGACCCAGGGTCCATAGTGGTTCGTCTGGGGGGGGGGGGGAGGACCAGGGTCCATAGGTTCATCCCTGGGGGGAGGACCAGGGTCATAGTGCTCTGTCTGCGGGGGGGACCAGGGTCCAAGATGTTCTGTCTTGGGGGGACCAGGGGTCCATAGTTCTCCAGTCTGGGGGGGGGGGAGGATACCAGGGTCCGATAATGGTTCATTCTGGGGGGGTGTGACCAGGGTCCATAAGTGTTCAAGTCTGGTGGGGGGGGACCAGGAGTCCATAGTTGCTATCAGCATCTGGGGGGGGCGGGGGGGACCAGGGTCCATAGTGTTTCATCCTGGGCCGGGGGGGGACCCAGGGTCCCATAGTGTTCTGTCTGGGGGCGAGGGTGGGGGAGACACCAAGGGTCCAATATGAAAGTTAGTCAGTCTTGAGTTTGGCGGGGGGGCGGGACCCAGAGGTACCAGTAGTGTTTCCTGTCGGGGGGGGGGGGGACCAGGTCCATAGTGGTCTCAGAGTCGGGGGGGGGACCAGACGCAGAGGTCCAATTAAAGTGATACTGTCTTGGGGGGGAGGGGGGACCAGAGGTCCATAGGATTGAATTGTTAACTCTAGGGGGTGGGGGCGTTGGAAGGCTGGCATGGGGGTGGGTGGGGTGGGGGGATTGCAAGGGTGCGCCGGGGGGGATGGGGGTGCGAGGGGGTGGGACCAGGGTCAATAAGTTGTTCAGTCTGGGGGGGGGGGGGACCACGGGTCACATCGTGTGATCAGTCGGGGGGGGACCAAGTGGTCCAATAGTGTTCTCCGTCCTGGGGGGGACCAAGGGTCCATAGTGTTCAGTCTGGGGCGGGGGGACCAAGGGTCCATAGTGTTCAAGTCTGGGGGGGGGGACCAGGGTTCCATAGTGTTCAGTCTGGGGGGGACCAAGGGTCCATAGTGGTTCTATTCTGGGGGGGACCAGCGGTCCATAGTGTTCAAGTCTGGGGGGGGAACCAAAGGGGTCCATAGTGTTTCAGTACTGGGGGGGGGACAGGGTTCCATAAGTGTTTCAGTCTGGGTGGGGACCAGGGTCCATAGTGTTCAGATTGCGGGGGGGGACCAGGGTCCATAGTTGTTCAGTCTGGGGGGGGGGGGGGGACCAGTTCCATAAGTGTTGCAGTCTGGGGGGGGGACCAGGGTCCCAATAGTGTCAGTCTGGGGAAGGGGGACCAGGTTCCAATAAGTGTTTCCAGTCTGGGGGGGGGGGGGACCACGGGTCGCATAGTGTTCAGTCGGGGGGGCGGGGACGCAGGGTCATAGTGTTCAGTCTGGGGGGGGACCACGGGTCCATGTGTTTCAGTCTGGGGGGGGGACCAGGGTCCAGTGTTCTATTCTAGGGGGGGGGGGACCAAGGGTCAATAGTTTTTCAGTCTGGGGGGGGACCAGGGTCGCACTAGTGTTCAGCTCTGGGGGGGGGACAGGGTCCATCAGTGTTTCAGTCTGGGGGGGGGGGGGACCAGGTCCCATTAGTGTTTCATGTCTCCCTGGGGGGGACCAGGGGTCCATAGTGTTCATCTGGAGGGGGGACCAGGTCCATAGTGTTTCTGTCTGGGGGGGGACCAAGGGTCCCATAGTGTTCAGGTCTGGGGGGGGAAACGCCAGGTCGCAATAGTGTTCAGG